>NC_136522.1:31568850-31846350 GCF_053919585.1 Euprymna scolopes
TTTCCGTTGATTTCGAGATGGAAAACACATGTGTGGAAGTCCCGATATTTTTCGCTAAGCTATATGCCTCCAAGGCATATAGCTTAGTTTTTCCAATATAGCAGAGCGAAATATATTTCTTTCCAGCGTCAGGGAGTAAAGGAAATGCTCTTGACATAGCATAAAGGGTAGAAGAAAAAATGGCAAGTGGCCATAAAAATAATCACTCGGATAAGTAAAATGTGATATTTTTTTCTTAAAAAAAAACAGCGTTGGGTGACGTGGACAATTTTAGTTTCATCGATCTGTTATTTTTTTGTTGAACTTTTGTTTGATGAAGGATTGTCTGGAAGTTTATAAGTGAGTCGTTTTTTTTTAACGACTCTGTATTTTAATTGTAAATCTCTATGTATTTTTTGTAAACGACTGTGATTTTTTAATATTTTTTTATTTTTGATGATATTCTGTGAAATGGTAAAGGTAATGCAGCCGACCTCAGAATTTAATGACGTGGACAATTTTGGGTTTCCACGAATCTGTGTTTTGTTATTTGGAATTTTATTAATGGTGAGATGAGACTTTGTGAATACTTATAAGAATTTAAAAAAATTTGTTTATTTTTATGTAATTGATGTTTTCTCAAATCAGTATTGTGCAGGTTTTTCTTGTTCTTTGACATGTATTTTTTCGTGGAATGGAGGAGTGAGTCTGCCTTGTGGGATTCATTGAAATAATGATTAATTTAAAAGTAAGTACATGTTGTTCATTAATTAATAATGATGATGGTAATAATAATAATAAAATTGGGAAAAAGAGAAAGAAAAAAGATTTAAGCAGTGTAAGAAATAAAAAATACACACTACTGGGTTATGAATAAGGGGTCAACTAGTTCTTAAGTTTAGGAAGAGTCAAAGGTTCCGTCGATATTTATTCTAATTTTCGAAATGGTCGTGGATTTTGTTTTTGTGTTGTTTTGTTCTTTTCGTGGGATCTTCTCCGGATGCGTAATTCGACGGGAGACATAGGAAAATGATCTCGTAATGTTGTAAGAAAAATCTTTTATCTCGTAGGAGTCATGTGTTTATGGAAACGCGTTATAGCTGTGACGAGAGATTATCGTGATCTCGGCATGATCCTAAGATGCTAGATGGGGGCCACAGGGAGGTTGACCTTAGAGGGCGCAAGTATTCGCGCCACATGGTATTATTTGTGGATGTTATTTTATTTATTAGATGTTATGATTTATTTGATAATGGTATGACAGTTCCTTTGCCAATGGGGCGAGCTTAGGTTTCCCTTAGTAGAAAGTGGGTAGTAGAAAATGTACATAAATTTTGATAAATAATGGGGGAAGGAATGTTAGAAAATGGATTGAGAAAGAGAGGGAGGTGTGTAAATTATATTGTAGACACGTTGACAGAAAGTGAGGCCCAGCTGATCGGATGCGTGTGGGTCACGTGATCAGGTTAGCTGAATCGGAGAGATTGGGTTTGGACATAGAAGGCGCACACATACACAAAAGCATATGAACAATTAAATATGAAGATACAACAAATAGACAGAACAACTAGACGATCACACACACGGTCCCCCTTATTAGATGTAACAATATAACACAAGGATTAAGACAGCCTTAGCAACCCGCGTGTTAAAGCTTAAGGAAAAGGGATCACTTTTACCATTAAATGGAGGAAAATTGAACCCAAACGATTATACTCTCCTAGAATTTTAACAATGCTCACTTTGCAATGCGAAAAACACATACTCTACGGTGAACACACGGCTCAGGAAAATGCTGCTTACATGTGCATAGAGAATCCCTTAAATGTTGTATACACAGAAGGAGAGCACTCCTTATAGATTGCAACATGTAAAACGACAAAATCTGAATTCCTAAATAACTTTGATTTTTAAAAGAATTTTATTTTTAAAAAATAATGTAATTTTTATAATTTGTATTTGTGATATTTTATTATTATATATTAAATATTTATAATAATTTTTTATTATAATATTTTTTATTATATAATTTTTTAACTTTCAATGTATTAAATTTATTTTATTTTTATAATTTCATTATTATTATTATTATTATTATTATTATTATTATTATTATTATTATTATTATTAATCATATATTTTTAAAATTAATTTTATATGTTATGATTTATAACTCATATTTTAATTTTAAATTAAAGGAATAATTTTGTAAGAATATAATTTATCCGTAAAAAAGGAATATAATTTGTAAGAATTTAATATAGAATATACATCCCTTAAACGAGAAAAGAATTCCCTCCTCCATAAAAAACAAGACTACATTGAAATGCTTAAATTTTAAATATCGTTTAACATAGATTAAATAGAAATTTAATTTGTTTTTATTTTTATTTTTTTAATTTGAAATTAATATCGGAAAGTTTTAATTTTAAAATTAAATTTCAATTTTTTATTTATAATTTGAAATTGATATAAAGCTTCTTTAAAATTTTTTAATTAATGTTAGACTTTAAATTTAATAAAATTGTCTTATTTGATAAAATAGAGGTTTATAATTAAAATTTGGTCGTTCTTTCTAACTTCATATTTTGAATTTTGTTTTCTCCGTGCTTCTAAAAAGTGGATTACTACTAAACTACCCATTTGCGCATCAACAGAGCTTACCACTGAACTGGCAATACACATATCTACCTTCGACAAACAAACTCTGCCAAACGACATCATGGCACGTAAGAAAAAAAACTTTTTAAATTGTATTCTTTAAAAAGAAAATTCCAGACGTATACAGATACGCACGTGGTCGTTCTTTCTAACTTCATATTATATATATATATATATGTATATATATATATATATATGTGTGTGTGTGTGTATATATATACACATATATACGTTTTATTTTTTATTACCGTATCTTTCTGTTAAGTTACATTATTATTTCGGCTACACGGCCGTTTTTTGGGCCGTCTGTAGCGTCCTCAGACTTTTACAGAAAACCTGCCGTGTAGCCGAAACAATAATGTAACTTAACAGAAAGATACGGTAATAATAAATAATTAATAAAAAAATAAAACGCATATTTGCTCTACAACAGTATTGTGCACTTTCTTCAGTTTTTATTAATTACCATCTCCACTAAATATATATATATGTGTGTGTGTGTGTGTGTGTGTGTGTGTGTGTGTGTGTGTGTGTGTGTGTGTGTGTGTGTGTGTGTGTGTGTGTGTGTGTGTGTGTGTGTGTGTGTGTGTGTGTGTTTCAAGTTTAACCTGTGTCTAAATTGTTCTCTTTAATAATTATTTTCGACAGATAGGGAGCAACGTGGAAAAAACTCTTTGTTTAATCATATTGCTGGAATGGGAGATTATAGCCGACTCAATTAAAGATCGTGTGGATCTGCTATGTACGTGTTTGAGGAAAGTTGCTTTCTTAAAATTAAAATGGTGGTCGTTCTCCATGATGTGGCAAAATATGGCGTTGAGTGTATTGTTGTTTTTCACATCTCGTTTGTGTTCGTATATTCTTTTATTTAATTTTCGTTGAGTTTCTCCTACGTATTAGGAGAAACTCAACGAAAATTAAATATATTTTTCTATAATCAAGGCAGGGTATGGAATATATTCCGGCCTTGATGTTAGTGTTAGTATTAGTCATAATTTTATGTGTTAGATCACTAATTATTAAAGAGATTCGTTTTGTTATTTGAATACCTGTCTTATAAATGTTTTTATAGATTGTGTCGTTGTTTTTATTAGTTGGTAATATTAATTGTCTGTCGTGTGTCTGGCTATTTAGAAAATTGTCTCAGTTTCGGTTATGGTAAATTTTTAGTGCTTTCCTTTTTGTATTTGTCAAAATATATTGAGGGTATTGTAAGTTCATAAATGTACGTTCAATATATTCAAATTCTTCGCTAATGTATTCTTCACTGAATATTCTCTAAGAAAACATCTTATTAGAATAACTTTTTTCACTTTATCATCGTGATGAGAATAAAAATCGTTTTTATTCGTTTTTTTTCCGATGGACTTTAAAACTTAGATTAGAATTTTTTTTTCTAATATGATTTTTTTTCTTAGGGCCACGAAAAAAGTGATAGTAACGGGAGGGGGGAATAAAAAAATAGTAGGTAGATGTGTTAAAAAAAATACAAACAAAAATAAGTGCTAATGGGCAGGCTCGAACCCGTAACGCGAAGGAAGAAAAAAAAAGTGACGTCTTTGCCGATGTCTCCATCGCAAAACCAGAAGAGGAGGGCGTTGAAATTAAGTAATGTCAATCCAACCGTAACGACACTTGCTCAAATATCGGCGAAAAAGCAACCCCTTCTTGTACAAAATGGTCGAGTTTCGATTGAAAGAATATATATATATACAGAGAGAGAGAGAGAGAGAGAGAGAGAGAGAGAGAGAGAGAGAGAGAGAGAGAGAGAGAGCGTCTGAGTGAGAAAATAAAATATATAGAGAGAATGCAGAAATTGTTTATGAACGTATGTGATTTCAATAATGAAATACTCTCTAATCCCTGACACTTAAGTCGCATGTTGAGTAGAATAAGATGCGTCCATTCAATGTGTGTTTATCGATTGAAATACAATTTCAAAGTGAAATGTAACAGATCAATAAACGGACAGAATCTCTTATTGATCTCAAAACAAAAAACCTTACTTCATTGAATTCTCTTTAAATAGAGTGATGAAAATAAGATTTTCATGCAAACCGAAAAGTCGTTTCCTTTAAATGTTGTATAGTGTGAAAACGTCGCTCCTCCTGAAACACTCGACTCAAAGAAAATTTCGAGATGGTCGAGTTTCGGTTGAAGGAATTAATGTTTTGGCCAATTTTTCGATATTTGTCGTCCGAAAGATCAAGCTTTAAAATAATACCCATATCGTAAGGATCTGTCGCCTTTGTCGAGGCATAACAACACACACACACACACACATACACACACACACACACACACATTCTGTCCTTTATATATAGAGATACTAACGGGGGTACCTACGTTGCCCGAGTGTGGAGAGGAGGTGTAGTAAGGAGTCAATACAACCTAAAAGAAAATAGAGGCAGCCTGGGTGGATAGGGGTGTGAAAAAAAGTTTAAGCGAATGTTAAAATAATTCAGTTTTTGTTTTAAAAGGAAAAATATCCACTAGGTAAGCCTCGAAACAAGGAATAAAAAAGTAGTAGGCAGGAAGGCTCGAACCTGTAATGCGAAGGAGGAAAATAGGGTGAAAAAAAAAGCAAGCACTTCTTTTTAACAGCAAGAGAAAACACAGAAGTTTATTTTTCGCAACCAAACAAAACAACAGACTTTTTATTTTAGGCAGCAGTAAAGAGTGGAGTGTGAACCGCATAATTATTTTGTGACAGTTAGCCTTGAAAAAGGCTGCTTGGGTACTGCAGCGATTGCCTCTGGTTCCCACGACGACTGGGAATGCTGACTAGACAATCGCATCCAGTCGGAATAAGAATGCTTCTAAGTAACAGACCAAAGTGATTTGCTTAGTTCTCTCCTCTGTAAGAAGTTAGACACCAGGGTGGAAAAGTGCGATTGAGGAGAGGCGGTCTGATCTGCAAAAAGTTACTGGGAAGCTCCGTTGGCATTCCTATTAAGGGCACCCCCAAGTGATTAGCAATAAACTAACCTTTCTCAAAGTGAGAAGGCAAAGTCTCGAAGGGCGGACCTCTTAGAACTGCACAAAACTAAACTCCAATCGCAAAGTCAACAGGGACCATACCATTACAGGAATGATCTCAAAGAGGAGATTTGCTATGAAATCGTCTGTCTCATGAAAATGTGTCCTTCGTACAAGCGACGGTATAGCTGAAAAAATCAATGACTATAATTACTTTTGGCCAGCTTACTTACAGGCAAAAATATGTTGGGTGTTTCTTGTCTGCGTATATTTTATTCTCTGTCCAAAAGTAAAAAAAAATGTTATTTTGCTTCATTGCGAAAAATTGAATTTAGTGTGAGGGGTTTATAGAAGAAAAAGTTGTTGCTATTTTTAGCAAGCATGGTTTTGCATATTTCCAGGAGTTTCCTAATCGTATTTGCCCCTGACGATCAGCTTGTTTGTTTACAAAAGTAATGAGAACTACGATTGACACAGCGACAAGCTATCTTTAGGGAATTAAAGACAAGGAGATTAACGTTAAGGCAAATGTAACATTCTGACCACCGGTCATTGAATTTTTAATATCTCAATCTTTATATCTCCTTTCTCTCTCTCTCTCTCTCTCTCTCTCTCTCTATCTATCTATCTATCTATCTATCTATCTCTCTCTTTATATATATATATATATATATAGAGAGAGAGAGAGAATGAGAGAGAGAGAATGAGAGAGAGAGCGTCTGAGTGAGAAAATAAAATATATAGAGAGAATGCAGAAATTGTTTATGAACGTATGTGATTCCAATAATGAAATACTCTTTAATCCCTGACACTTAAGTCGCATGTTGAGTAGAATAAGATGCGTCCATTCAATGTGTGTTTATCGATTGAAATACAATTTCAAAGTGAAATGTAACAGATCAATAAACGGACAGAATCTCTTATTGATCTCAAAACAAAACAAAAAAACTTACTTCATTGAATTCTCTTTAAATAGAGTGATGAAAATTCCATCAGAAATCATTTCGTCGGAAAATAAGATTTTCATGCAAACCGAAAAGTCGTTTCCTTTAAATGTTGTATAGTGTGAAAACGTCGCTCCTCCTGAAACACTCGACTCAAAGAAAATATCGAAATTTTCACTTGAATCTGAAAAACAGAAGAAAAAAAATATTAATCTACTTTTGACAATAGAAAGAAACAAGAAATGTGAATAAATACCTAAGCAGTTACTGGAGTCATATATTCTGAAGTCTTTATGGGTCAGACAAAAGAACTCAAGCACATGGATCAGAAGACTAGGAAATTAATGACTATACATAATGCACTGTGCCAAGACGATGCTACAGACCAACTCTACATATCAAGTAGGGGTAAGAGAACAGATAAAAATAGACAAATCTTCCGAAAATAGTAAATGTAGACACTATTGACAAAGAGACGAAACGGTAAATAACATAAAAAATAAATACTGCAAACTAATTAAAAAAGGAGAAAAATAGCCAAAGCTGTGACGAAAGGAAGAACACAGGATCTATAAAAATGACTACATTTTGAACGTGCAGACACTCTGTATAGAAAACAAAATGGAGACTATTGACAAATGAAAATCACAAAATCCTCTGGGAGATGGAAGTAAAAACGAATCAGCTTTTTTCATCAAAAAACTAGAAAAACAAACTAGAAATCATTGGAAACGAAGAGAAGTTTTAGAACATATAACACACAACAATGATGAAAAAAATAGCCAAAATCTTACGGATAATTATTGAATGCAGAAGCCAACCTAAATAAACTACGAACGTTAATGAGTCACACATAAGTTGAAATAGAAAGAACATGAATCCAGGAGAACTAAAAGTGCCAAATATGCCACTAGTTGCCCTCCCCCAAGTAACACTCATACGCATAAACACAATGTCGTAAAATGTCAATATGAATAGAAAAACTATATTTCTATTGGAAGAGTGCAGAGAGTACTGGATCGTTGGAGAAGGTTTATTGCCAATGACACATCAATGGTAAACGGCTGGTGTGATCATGCAAACTGATTTGCAACGGTTATCAAAAGAAGGGGCGAGTGCTCTAAATCTAGAGAAATTTGTTATAACTCAGACTACAGGCAGTATCATTGGTTATTGTCATCACTGATAGTGACTTGTGTGAAAACTCCTGGTGAGTAAATACTGCTAAACATGATTGTCAGCATCATTAAGAAGTGATGAAAAAATAGATATTGGAAGTGACAGCTGGAGGACAACACTTGACAAAGATAAGGATAAAGAGAGACATTTTCTAAGGAGACTTCTTATCTCCATTCTTGTTTATTATAGCGATGATGACACTCATTGGCATACCTAGGAGATGCAATGTAAAATAGTAATACGCAAAACTCGAAACTTTAGACATAGGAGACTGTGTACTATTTATGATTAAGAATTGAAACCTCAAAATGAATGAATGCATAGAGATACTCAACTGAGAAGAGTGCTTAACGAATGCAAAATTGTGAATACATGGACATTTTCAAAGTGAACCATATGAAACAAGCAGGGATCATAATATACAGTGAATACTTTAAAAGCTGAACATTTTTTTATACTAAAAATCTAATAAAAGGGATAAACACTTATGCAGTTCACTTGTCACTGCTCAGGAATCTTTCTAATCTGAATAAGAAAAAGAATTCCGGAACAGGGAGTGTTTATATTATTCAGACTACTGTTCTCATCTTAACTTCTATTTTCACAGCATTTCGGCTGATGTAACCTCTGACCTTCTTCGGGTGTATCTTGTCGAACTCTGAAATGTTTTTTATCAAACTTGGGAATCTGCACAAAATTTCAAATGGAACACTTTAGTCCATGAGGGTAGCATACTCTCGTTCCATCAGCCATGACTGGGTAGAAATTTAATAATTTGAAATTGTATTCTTCATATCGCCCACACTTAGGATTGAGCTTCAACCTCCAAAAGAGTGTTGCTTACAACTGATTTTTTCCTAGTACTTTATCCATTACACTACGGATCCTTGCATTCTATTTGCAATTTCGTGCAGATTCCCAAGTTAAACAAAAAGATTCCTGAGTTTGACAAGATACACCTGAAGAAGGTTCGAGATTACATCTGCTGAAACATTTTGCGAATAACACGCCAGGTGAGAATAGTAGTATTAATAATTCAAATAATCCAAATTACGAATCCTCATCTCAAAAATTTAGGAAGTCAAGAACATGGTTCAAAGAACTAGGAAACTAATGACTATGCACTGCACCGTTCCTCTTTTCACAGTTCTCTTTCTTTGCTGCTGCAAATTTCTTTGCTTGTACACAATTTCTTCTATACATCATGTAAATAATGAATGTAGATAATTCTCTTCCTATTTCTATTTTATCACATTTTTCTTTTCTGTTTAACTATTCACCTTTGTGTTTTGGATTCTCCTTCTAACTTGGTTCTTACTTTCGGTGATGACACTGCTCTATTCAGGCTGGCATATTAAAACAATCATGAAGTGCGGAAACCAACACAAATAAGCAGGTGACAATGACCGACTACAAATAAGTTGAGATGAAATGACACTGAGACCAAATACAACTAAAAATATTTTTTCTTACTTAGACTACCACTTATGAAGGTCCCAATCACTCAAGGTTGAGGGTTAATTGAATGTCAGAAAGCCAATGAGACAAAAGTGTGTTGATTGGTTTTGATAGAAGTTTGTCATAAAGTAATTATTTAAGAGGCCGGCTCACCAAAATTTGCTTCATTAAACTTGCAAACGACAATGTTATAGTCAGCTGGACAGCAGCCTCGCTGTATTTTTGTTCCATAGACGGTTAGTTCTAAGAAAGAAACTTTTCTCCTGAAATTTTCGATTAATTTTAACCACAAAAATGGAGAAGGGAAAATTATTGACGGTTGTAGCTAGACGAATTTTTGTTGTGAATACGGGAACATAGATTGAATATTAGCTGAGCACCTGCCCTGAAAATAATAATAAAATGAAAATAATAATAGAGAAAGACTAAAAACATCTCTTCTGTTAGATAGATATACAAAGGAGGAGAGGATATCACTCACTAGATTACAAAGTTGGTTTTGTAATTTGTCAAGGAAGGATAAGGTGCTCTGAGCAGTACCTTTTTTGATATGACAACAGTACCCCATCTTAGCACATATTTGGCTCTTAGGCAGATAAAGTATTGCGTCAGGAGTGAGATACCTTCTGGAGTGTAGAATGATCCAACCACTTTTCTAGTTATCTTTGTCTAAGCAAACATATAAAATGAAATTAAGGGATTTGAGACTGTTTAGGTAAACATATTAGAAAAATACTATAATCTGACCACTAATACAAAAATACTATAATCTGACCACTAATACAAAAATACTATAATTTTACTACTAAAACAAAAATACTATAATCTGACCACTAATACAAGAATACTATAATCTGACCACTAATACAAAAATACTATAATCTGACCACTAATACAAGAATACTATAATCTGACCACTAATACAAAAATACTATAATCTGACCACTAATACAAAAATACTATAATTTTACTACTAATACAAAAATACTATAATCTGACCACTAATACAAAAATACTATAATCTGACCACTAATACAAAAATACTATAATCTGACCACTAATACAAAAATACTATAATCTGACCACTAATACAAAAATACTATAATCTGACCACTAATTGAAACATACTATAATCTGACCACTAATACAAAAATACTATAATCTGACCACTAATACAAGAATACTATAATCTTACCACTAATACAAAAAAAAATATAATCTGACCACTAATACAAAAATACTATAATCTTACCACTAATACAAAAATACTATAATCTGACCACTAATACAAAAATACTATAATCTTGCCATTAATACAAAAATACTATAATCTGACCACTAATACAAAAATACTATAATCTGACCACTAATACAAAAATACTATAATCTTACCACTAATACAAAAATACTATAATCTGACCACTAATACGAAGGCATCAACATTGATCTCCAAACGCCTGCAATGTGTAAAAACTATGCAAGTGGCCATCCATATTTCCACAAAGAAAATTGTGCTGACAATAAGTGTATCTTGTCAAACTCAGGAATCTCTATGTCAAACTAAAGGATCTGCACAGAATTTTGAACCGCGGGGTAGCATGTTCTCTTTCTGTCAGCCATAGTCGAGTAGAAGTCCTAAGTCATTCACAATTGTATTGTAGGTGTCACCCGCACTGAGGATTGAACCTTCAGAAGATTCCTGAGTTCAATAGAAAGATTCCCGAGTTCAACAAGATACACATGAACCAAAACGTTGTGCAGGTGACACTCAAGATGAAAACAGTAGTTTGGAGAATCCAAACAATATAAATAAATTATTTTCATTCGCAAATGTATTTACAGTGCATCGCTTGCTCTAATCAAGAAGCTCAACAATCTTGTCAAAACAGCCGGAAACACTCTCATAAAGATACGCAATCAAATAATCAAATAATCAAATAAGAAGTTGTCAGTTGAGTAGTGATCACAAAATCTCTTACTATCGACATTGTTTCCATCCACAAATGTTAGGAAATAAAAAAAGAGGAAATAAATTTATCAGCAGAATAATGAAGATGAAGTTATTCATCAATGCAGACAAAAAGAAACTGATATAAGACTGTTAAACAAAGTGTAACAGATGATTTGAACAAAAGATCGGATATAGAGGCCAATTAGGGACAGCTGTCTTGGATTTGTGACAGTTGAAAACAGTTTATGAGTTGAAGACAGTTGCCAGTTGGACACAGTAAAAGGCAGGTCGTGGACCAGAGTAGACCGAAATGAGCTGACAGCAACTGATGAACACAGCCTTGGGAGAAGACACAGAGGCGGACCTAAGCATTCAGTGGGTTGATGGTAATACACACACACTCAGAGGGTAACTGATATTTGTAGAATGTGTCGGAGTTTGTGTTTATTTTCTCTTTTTTTATATATTTGTAAATTCATCCCATCAGGCAACCGCTATAGAGAGAGAGAGAGAGAGAGAGAGAGAGAGACGACGATATGTTGTCAAGTGGAAAGTGCACGTGATCTTACATCAGGGATGAACACCATCGCATTCACGGACGTGAACCAATAGTCCAACCACATCCTCAGCCATGTCGAACTCCAGTGGAAAACACTTGAGATCAGGAATGGATCGACCAAAAGTTGCTACGACCAGAGGGAAAAAAACTGACCCAACTATTTTATATGACCACGTGCTTCAAAGACACACAAAAATGAAAATCAAACAGCAAATCACTAATATGATACACGGCTTTATTGGCACTTTTGCGCCCTCGTCCGTGATGGAACCAGCAAAAAACTCTGGACATGTAACATCATCAGCAGAGAACTGCAAGAGATCAAAATATGCCAGTCTTTTCAACAGATTTGTATTCTAACCAATTATTATAGATACGAATAGAGTGATTGAACCCCACCATGTGCGACACTTTCTTAAGTGTCATTGGTGAGGGAGCACCAGAGATTGGAGTTCAGACGAGCACTTGCCATGGAAGTAACGATAAAGCAAAGAAAGGCTCGCAATGTCTCTCCTGTGGAAGAGAGTTTGCAGGGAAGAGAAAAGAGAATCCCCACTAAGCCATGAAGTCTATTTTGTACTCTGGCAAGGCAGGATAGGCTATTTTTAGCAGCTCCTGCCCAGATGTGGCAACAGTACTCCATCCATGGACGTACTTGGCTTTATGTAGATAGAGAATTGCATCAGCAGTGAGATATCTACTGGAGTGGTAGAAGGATCCTACCATTTTTCCAGTGACCTTGGCAACTGACTTGATGTACATGTTCCATTTCAGATCAGGAGTAAAGGTCAAACCCAGAAGCTTATCAAAATATCGAGCTTCCCTAGACGAGAGCCATCCATTTCAATTGATACCAGATGGAGATCAGAGCGTTGATGATGTAAAGACAGGAGCTTGGTTTTAGATGCATTAAAAGTAACAAGCCACCTCACCCACACTATACCACGCGCTCAAGATCAGAGGATAGAAAATCAGAGAGAACTTTGTCATTTACGGCCTTTGCTGTGTTGCCATAGATGGTCGTGTCATCAGCATAGATGTCAACGAATGATTTAAGTATGTGTTTTGGGAGATTATTGATGTAGATTAGGAAGAAAGTTGGGCTCAGGATGGACCCCTGAGGGACTCCAGCATTAATACTGAGGGCCTCTGATTTCTGCCCGTCAACCGCTACTCTTATGAGCCTATCAGAGAGAAATGATTTAATAATTGAGAAAACATTTCCAGTTATGCCGTAGCTGGAAAATCTTGTGATTAGGCCCTTGTGCCATACCTTATCGAAGGCCTTTGATATCTCAAGAGCAATTGCCCTAGAAAGGAAACCTTTGTCAAGAGATTCGCTAATCCTATGAGATATAACCGTTAGCACATCTGCTGTAGATCTGGCAGAACGAAAACCGTATTGCACGTCACTAAGAAGGTTATTTCTGCTGAGGTGGTTAACTACTTCTCTTTTTACTATGGATTCCAGCAACTTACTCATGAAACACAGGAGACTTATTGATCTGTACTGAGAGGGAGACGACTTATCGCCTGAATTCTTAAATACAGGGCATACTGATGAGGTTTTCCAGGGTGTTGGGAAGCACTTCTTCTTAAGGCAACGCTTAAACAGTTTTGTAAGTATGGGAGCAAGTTCTGGTTGAAGCTTTTTCAGCGCTATAATTGGAATGCCGCCAGGGCTAGTTGCTTTGCTGGAATCAAGGTTCTTGATTAGCTTGGCGATATCACGCACAAATATTTGCATATTGCATAGCGTGTTGTGTGTTATAGGAGGAAATATGGGGAGTTAATGGCCTTCATCATATAGGGTAGTTCTTGGCAAATAATTTGGCCTTGTCTCATGCTGATGAGATGACCTCAGGTCCGTTAATGATGGTTGGGATAGAACGCACACTTTTGTTCAGGATCCTGTTTGTTATTTGCCAAAACTGGTGGGAACCAAGCTGCTGCTCAGCTACTTTGGATTTAATGAACTGAGCATATAGCTCTCTTGCATTTTTTATTACTCTTTTACAGTGGTTGCTGCAGTCCTGAAAGCAGCTTTAGTCTCAGTGCATCTATTATGTTGGTAGCTATGGATAAAGTGATTTCTGTGCGCGATTTAAACATGAAATGCAGGGGTAGATCAGATATAAATGTACGGAAGCTATCCCAGTCAGCCGTAGAGTATCGATATACAGTACAGTGAAGAGGTACGTCTGAAGACTTATTACATTTCATTTTTATCTTAACTGATACAACCGAGTTGTCAGAAGATCCCAGAGGAGACAGAACAGAACATGAACATAGCTCAGGGGAAGTTGTGAGAAAAAAATCTAGAAGGCTAGCATACTGACAGGAGGTATCGGGCACATGGGTGGGTTCGTGAACAATCTGGGAGACGTCATAGGCAATGGCGAAATCATGACAGAACCTCCCCTCATCATCTGTCTTGTTCGAATGGGTCAGCCATTCCACATTGTGGTCATTGATGTCACCACAAATGTGGATGTTAGCCGAAGGATAAGCAGACAGGATGTGGTCAATTTTCTCAGATATGCTCTTAAAGATAGTAACTCCGCCGTTGTGAGGGCAATGGAGGGCAAATATAAATGCAGTGGTGTAAGCAAGTGCAATCCGGAAGCACATATAAGGTAAATTATGGTCTTCACTGGAGATATCCCTGCCACACGGAAAGCCATCTTTAATGTAGGCACATATTTCATGCCCATGGCGATCTTGGGGGTCAGATTTAGATGTTAAGTTAGAATATCCTTTACTTATGAACCCGTCTAGAGAAGTGGTCGGCTCTATGCCAGTTTTGCTTAGGAAGAATATGTCCAGTTTTGTCTCCAGTAATTGTGTTTCATCCTCTGGAAGGTTGAAACGTAGACCCCTGATGTTGGAGAAGGAGACATGATAGTAAGGATCTACGTTGGAGGATGGGGTTCTGGGTTTATCCGTGTTTTTTTTCTGGAGATATTTCATGTTGAGTATTTCGGATTTGTGGAACAGATTGATAGACTTGATTAGAGCAGGACAAAAAAGGAAAGCAGAAAGAAAAAGACAGGAATGTTATTTGTAGCACATGATAAGGTAAAGCCGCAACAATTACCCACTAGTACGGCATCGAGAGACCCCACCAGAGACTACTGCATGGTCCAGAATCCATTCACCATATGGCAATGCAGCAGCCCCAGTACTTTGCACCTGTGGATAGGACACCCTCCTTAGTGGTTAATCTAAGGTTCGTGTCCCTGACTATCAGGCGGATAACGTCAGCCAGATGAAACGTTTTCCTCCAGCACCCTTACTAGTGACATGGCCACAAGGATAAACATAGAAACAGAAAATTTCCTACATCTCAGGCTACTGTTCACGAAGTACTGCAGACCTGGAAAGCAGCTTTATCTTCACCCTTTGTCAGAAAAATTCGAGCCAAACTAACCAAACCAACTACAAAGGGTTACTCAAGAAACTAGTTTATGCACTCAAAAATCTAATTGAAACTCTAAAAACAAACCAAAATGAAACTAACAAGAAACAAATACTAGTATCCTTGAAAATTCAATTAAGTGACTAAAATAAAAAACAAGCTCCAAAGAGCAAAATATAATCTGTTCAACAAGAAGTACAAATAAACCAACGTGAAAGATCCAAGGAAGCAAGATGGAAGCAGAACAGGGAAGCACAAGACCCCCTTCCAAAAACCAAAATAAACAAACAAAAAAAAAAACAGTATTAACTGAAAAGGAAAATAAATTTGAATTGATCGAGGGCTGGGAATGACACATAAGACAAAGCAAATTAAAAAGTCCCAAATCAAAACAAAAAAAAAACCTCAGTAAGATTTCTCAGCTAAGATACAGACACTAACAAGAGACACACCCCTGCATCCAAAGAGATTGAGATAGACGAGAACTAAAAAAAATAAGATAACTAAATTCAAAACACCCAAATAACAAACTAAAATACAAAACATGACACACAAAATCATACCGGATAGAAATAAGACAAATAATATAATCGTTGAATTGTCATGCTTTAAAGGCAAACCTAAATGAGCTCACTATTCTACTCGATAAATTACTCCCCGTAGTAGTATGTCTCCAAGAAACCTTTATGAAATCGAACAACAATATAAAAATTAAAAACTAAAATCGATATAACTATATACACAATACTGGACTCAGAGCCTCTGGAAGTACATCAATCTTTATTAGAAATGGCATATTCCAAAGTCAAATACACATTACTACTAAACTGCAGGCTACTGAAATAAAAGCAACGCTCCCCAGACTGTCAACATTTGCTCACTATACATACCCCCAATGAAAGCATTACAGCAATGGATCTGAGCAAACTAATACAGCAACTTCCAAAGCCATACATCCTTATGGGAGATTTAAACAGCCATAATGAGATATAGGGAAGTGAAAAGACAAGCAAAAGGGGGAAAACTATAGAAAATATAATAAATAACGAAAACCTATATCTGTTTAATGATAAAACATACACTTCTTTATACCTAGGAACTGGTACATTCAAATCAATTGATTTAACAAAGTGTGATCCAACACTTGCCTTGGATTACAAATGCAATGTACTAGAAGATTCATATGAAAGTGACCACTTTCCCATTTCCCTTGAAAACAATGATCCAATGTCTGAAAACAAAATACCCCATGGAACTTACAGAAGGCTGATTGGGAAAAATTCCAAAATTTATGCCGGACTAAACTAACATCGGATAATAACCCAAACCAAAATAATATCACACATTTTACTAATACACTGTATAATATTGCTGTGGAAGGCATTCCAAAAAGCTTTACCTCCCCAAAACATAATAAACCCTAGTTTGACGAAAAATGCAAAATAGCCAGCAGACCTCGTCGAGCTATACTAAGGAAATTAAAAAAAGAACCAACTAAAGAAAATCTCGATAAATATAAAAACAGTGGAGCTAAAGCTCGCAAAACCATTAAAGAATCGAAGCGGACATCATGAAAAAATTATGTATAAAAAATAAATACAAATACAAAAGTAAAACGGTGGGATATGATCTGAAAAATCTCAGGGAAAAGTAACGGCAACCCTACTAAACACCTGACCTATAATAACCCAAAAATTACTAGCAAGAAAGAAATGGTAGATTATCTTGCTTAAGCTTTTGCAAAACAATCCTCCTCCAAAAACTCCAACAAAAAATTCCAAATTATTAAAGAAAAAGCAGAAAAGGAAAAACTCCAGTTTCAGACAAATAATACAGAAAAATATAACCAGCCATTCTCTAAAAGTTAATTGAACATATCCCTAAGCAAAGCTCATGACTAAGTTGTTGGCCCTGATCAAATTCACTACCAATTTATAAAACAACTTCCTCATATGTTTACAAATTACCTACTACAAATATTGAATGATATTTGAGAAAGTGGCAAGGTCCCTGAAATATGGAGGTAGGCCATAGTAATCCCTATACCCAAATCATCAAAGGACTCTACACATCTCATGAATTACCGACGTATAGCATTCACCAGCTGTATTTCCAAAATAATGGAAAGAATGATTAACAACAGATTAATATGATACCTTGAGACAAATAATCTGATTAGAGATTATCAATCAGGATTTAGGAATGAAAGAAGCCCCATAAAACACCTGATTCGGCTAGAAACCTTCATCAGAGAAGCCTTTATCAAGAAAGAGCATCTTACAGCAGTCTTGTTCGATATTGAAAAAGCATACGACTCAGCACGGAGGCATGGCATAATGAAAGATTTAAAAGAACTAGGATTAAAAGGAAGAATGCCCATTTTTATCACAAATTTTATAAATGATAGACAATTTAAATTAAATTAAAATGGATTGAATTAAAGTTATATTCTTTTATATAAGTTTACTTTTTTCAGAAATGTTAATATTTTGTTGGAATTTATTTTTTTTAAATAGTTCTTTCACATTGTTGACATTGTAATAATTTTGCCAAATGAAAAAAAAAGTGTTTTACCGTAAAAGGTTCTTGGCATGCAAAACATTCTGGAGGGTCTTCTATTTTTTAGCAGGAAGGAGTAGGTAATGTGCATGTATCCTATGCGAATACGGGACAAAATCAATTCTTATCTATGTAATCTTCTGGTATCTGGTAATCGTTCTTCTATTGTGGGTTTGAAAAGTTTGTTATTTAGACAGTTATTCCATTTTTCTTGCCATTTCTTTATAATGAGATTATTTATTTATTGTTTGTAGTCAGAGTGTGGAGTTTTTATGTTGCTTTTATTGAGTTTTAATGCGTTTTTGGCAGCTATGTCGGCCTTTTCATTGCCCTGAATTCCAAAATGACTGGGGATCCAGCAGAATTTGATATTTTTCTTTTGTGAAAGAGTGTGTATTTTTTGTAATAGTTGTATGAGTAGCGGGTTATTTAAGATTTTATTCTTTAAGAATTCAGGTACCAATAGAAAGTCTGAAAAAATTATGTGAGGTCAGTAATGAGGTCTAGTGCCATATCTAAAGCTGTGACTTCGGCACTAAAAATTTAAACATGGTCTGGTAGTCGCTTCTGTAAGGTAATATTAGTGGATACGACTCCGCATCCGGTTCCGTTGCTGTCTTTGGACCCATCTGTGTATATGTACTGATGGTTTGGGTATTTTTCCTGATTGATAAGGATTTTTTCTTGATAGGTTAGCGAATGGGTTTGATAATTATATATATATATATATATATATATATATATATATATATATATATATATATATATATATATAAAATTACAATTAAATTTACCAAAATGATCCAAGATGGTAAAACTAAAGTATATTATAAATATTAAAGAATTAATATTTATAAAGTAATCCCAACCAGATGTAAAAGCTCGACAAAATAAATAGGAGATAGAGCTTATAATAAGAGCAAATAATAAAACATGTTAAAAAACAGTTTGAAAAAAAATTAAAAACATATTTAATCTGAAAAGGAAACACTTAATAAGTGGATAGTCCTTAATCCGCGGAGTTTTGAAGAAATACTTTCCTTCTCATCAGAGGGTAGAAATTAGCAAAATGCGGGATCGGATTTTGCAGACAAAAGTATTTGATGAAACTGCAAGTAAGTCAAAGATCTTACTTGATAACAAAAATGTGAAGCAGAGAGAATATGATGAAGAAAAAGGTGATTTCCCGCGAATGGATAGTCTGGTGAAAGGTAAAGTATCCAATGACGGTAAAATCCAAAAATGTAAATCCAAGAAATTAAATTTCCATTCGCACAAGTAAAATCCAAGGAAATAGCGTAGTTGGACAATGGTCCAAAATAATCCAAAAGGCCGAAATCCATGGAATAATTCACAAATATGTACAAGGAAAAGGGGGGGGATTCCAATAATATTAATAAAAGAAAAATAAGATATGCGTTTAACACGACTGCCGAGACAAAGTGTAATTAAGAAAAATCAGTGAAGAAGATAAAAAAGATTAAATGATGATAGAAGTAAATACAAAATAGAAAAGCAAATGTCAAAATGATCCAGACAAGGTGATGTTAAAAGGCACGAAAAATATAAGGTAAAAAAAGAGGTCAACTGAAATGTACAGGTTATTACTTAAGAAAATGTCAGCAAGAGTTATTAAAAGACGCTAAATGGAATAAATAAATAAATTAATAAATAAATGAATAAAAAATAAATAAAAAATAAAATATAAAATAAAAAGATAAAAAAAGGATGGCTGGTATCTGCAAATTCTGGATAAAGCAAGTAAGTATGTAAGTAAATGCATATAGTAAAATATAAGTAAATATACATACAGGATATGAATGTGTAGGTAGATTGATATATTCGATAGATAGGAATATTTAAAGACTAAAACGAAAATTGCAGATAAAAAACCGGCAAGCAAAGAAGAAATAAAGAATTAAAATAAAGGATTATTAAGTTATAAAGTATTAAGAAAGTATGTAGAAAAAAAAACGATAATGTTAAAGAAAAATTATATATATATGAAAGGTTAAATAATAGCTATGAAATTTCAAAATTACCATAATTAAATTTGGACTTATGTTTACAGAAAGAGATCAGTTCGTTTTTAGAATTTATTATATTGTTACTTTGAGAGGAAGTAATTATAGTTATAGCTTCGGTTGTGCAGAGGCGACATGACTTAGAGCCTGGAGTATAAGACATAACTTTTTTATGATGGTCGATTTGATTGAGAATGGGGTATTAGTAGAGTTAAGTTTTTGTTTAATTAAAGAGGTTAGAGAAGTTCCTTGGTTATTATTAGAATTATGGTTGTTAAAAGAAGAAATGTGGTTTGATATTCTTTTCTTAGTTAATGCTGAAGTAGCGCCGATATATGTATGTACTTTATTAAAAGCTCGAGGTCCAATATTAATTTGCTGATTTGTATTAGTTAAAGAGTTTGAATGTTGTTCGTTGTGTTCAATAAAGAGTTGGACAATGATAATATGACAACTGTTTTGGAGGGGATAATGAGTGTTGTTAGTGTTAGGATGGCTGTTATGAGAATATTATTATTCTCATTAATATTATTATTATTATTATTATCATCATCATTATTATTATTGCTAGTTGTATGATTGTAGATGGAGGGGCTGCTCGAGTGGTATATTGGATTAGTAACTATATCAGATGGAGGATGGGAAGAAGGATAACTTGAAGACGAAATATTAGTGTTTGTTATGGGAGGATTGCGTGGGAGCGCAGTAATTGTGCACGAATATATAACATCTTTATAGATGCAATCATTATTGAGTGGGCAATATGTTTGTTATTACAATTACAGTTAGTTTTGGGTTTAATTGGGAAAGGGACTTTTTTGGGCTGGTTTAATTTTTTTGTTATTAGATTCTTTGTGCTAAATTAGGCATTGTTAAATAAGAAATCCTGATTGAGATTTTATTGAAAATAGAACTATATCTGTGTGGGTATTTGAAAG
Source organism: Euprymna scolopes (assembly GCF_053919585.1). Classification (NCBI taxonomy): domain Eukaryota; kingdom Metazoa; phylum Mollusca; class Cephalopoda; order Sepiida; family Sepiolidae; genus Euprymna; species Euprymna scolopes. The sequence continues at coordinate 31,589,500 of NC_136522.1, forward strand.
AGTTTTGTACAATGTTGAAGAATTCCTTAGGTATATTAGTTTTGACATTTACGCTAAATGGAGGATTAAACCAAATATTTTTCTTTCTCCTGATGCGACTGAGTGGGTTAGAGATATTACGATAAGTATTTTGGTTTGGATTATATATGTAGACTGGTTCATTGTTATTGATAGCGGCAGATCTTGTTATTTGAACTGGTTTCTTTCGAGTCATATTGTGTGTGATTACAGATTTAAGGCGGCCAGCAGGAGGAGCATAATGGTTGTATTTAATCTTTTCCTTGTGTCCTGAGTTCCTTAAGGCATTATTGAAGAAAGTAGCATTTTGATTAAAAGTTTTTTTATCAGCAGAAAGAGCAGAAATTCTTCTAGAGATGGATGGTACTATAGATTTTATAATTGAGTCGGGGGTGGTTAGAAGATTTATGGACGTATAAAAGCTTAAAATTCGGTTTATGTTAGTGGCTATTAGTGTCGGTGTTAAGATTAAGTGTAGCATCTAGAAAATTTGAAGTTTTTTTTGTTTGGTTCGATAATTATAGAAAGGCCAAAGTTATTAAAGAAGTTATGCAATTTTTTTAATTGTTTTGTTGTACCCTCTTGGCCTGGCTGTTGTAGTAAAAAGGGCACCATCTCTATAAAGGCTCCCTTGGATATGTTTAAAGTAATATTTAAGTTCTTTCAGTGAGAAGAGTCCCACTAAATCGGTAACTTCTGCAGAGTCAGAAGCACCCATCAAGATGTAAAAATTATCAGGGGTGTCCTTTCTAGTCCAAAACTTATCGTTAAATTGTATAAGGGACTTTCTCGCTAGGAGAATTAATTTAATTTCTAAATTAATTAAGTCAGAATTTCTTTTAGCAAAGATTAGAGCCTTATTTAAAAGGATCAGAGAAATTAATTGATAATAATTTTGGATGTCAAAGGTTATGAAGTTAAGGAGGTGTTTATTTTTAAGGAAACAAACCAATTAATTACGGAATCTGAATTCAGCCAAAGAGGGAAACTTACTTTTTCTTTAAAAGAAGGGATGATTCTATCTAAGATATTTTTGCTTACAGCTCCTAAGTCAGAGTTAGATGGGCAGATCAATCTGATGGAGGGAATATCATAGAGATTAGGTTTATGATGCTTGAGGGTGAATCTAGGGGTACTCGGAGAAATTATTTCAGTGAAGTTATGAATATTTATAGAAGTAAGTAAAAGTTTAGCTTCAGAATTAATGTAATCTAAAGTTTTAGGAACGACTATTTTATAAGATTTATTAAGTTCTTTATACAAAAGTCTTTTATATGTAGGATAATCAAGTTTATAATAATTTTTTGTCTTATCAGCAGGGATGAATATATGTTTATTCTTTTTAACTTTCTCGGCAAAATTATTTATTTTTCGAGTAACCGGATTATAATGGCGTTTTTGTTTCTTAAATTTAATTTTTTTGACTAAATTTAATATGGAATTCTCAAACTCATCAAGGTAAGGGTTGTATTTGGAGTGGGCAGTGATTTTTAATCCGTAAAATTTGGCAGCAATTCTTTCGATTTTCTTTTGTTCTCTATGAGAGTTGATAAGGAGTTCATTTGTTAAGATTTCTGGGTAAGGTTAGTCTTCAGAGGAAATAGGCGCTTTAAGTTTATTGTTAATGCTTACGTCATAGTGATAAGCCTTACACCTTATATTTTTTAGGAAAGTGTTCAAAGCGAGAACAAATTATATATATATATATATATATATATATATATATATATGTGTGTGTGTGTGTGTGTGTGTGTGTGTGTGTGTGTGTGTGTATAAGCATGAATAAGTAACTAATTACATTATGAAACCATCACTCGAGATGGTAGCAGGAGTTTTTTAGGTTTGAGTCTCTGTAGTACACACACACACGCACACACACACACATGTGTGTGTGTATTTATATATATATATATGCAAATAGATAGATAGATAGATAGATAGATAGATAGATAGATAGATATCATAAGTTACCTTTCAAAAATAAGAAGACGAATTTAATTCACATGGGATCTTTTTGAAAGACGATTTTGCATGTGAATATTGAATTGAATTATTAGGGGAGTGGGCTATAAACACTACAATAAGTGTTTTTTATTTGTGTTTTTGCAGACTTTAAATATCTCCATTTCTTTTTATCTTTTTTCTTCTTCCAATCCATTTTTCATTCCATATAAAAAAAACACTTTCCAATGTTCTTTTGAAGGGCCTAAACTTGTCTCTGAGGAGTTATGTAGTAGTCTTTCGCCATTCAACGAAACACCTATAAGACGTACTTCATAAAAAATGAACAAAACCTTATAAGTGTGAATTAAATACATCTTTTGCTTTTAGAATAACTAATGATATTAATGCTCTGAAAGTAAAATTTCACTTTCATTGAGCTTAATATTTGGTACAATTCGAAATATTATTTATAGAATATAGACTTCCATAGTTTATATTTTTTATAATCGTATATATATATATATATATATATATATATATATATATATATATATATATATATATATAATTGTTAGTATATATATGTATATATATATATATAATTGTTAGTATATATATATAATTGTTAGTATATATATATATATATATATATATATATATATATATATATATATGAATAACAAACTCCGAATGATTAAAGTGAACTTACCTTTACAAGTCTGACATTCTGATATGTCATTCATTCCAGGGCAAGGAACGGTTACACAAATGTCAGACCAATCAGTGCAAGTAAAATTCCCTGAAAGAGAAGTTCAAAGAGTATCATTTTTACAATGATGTATATTACATTTATTTGATGATAAAACTGTCGCTATAGGAAAGACAACATGATTTCATTTCCGTTTGATAAAAATTAGTTTTCTTATTTTATTGAAAACCATCTACTTGTTGGCCAGTTATGTACAAATCCCAAGAGTGATAGAAGTCTACTCTCATGTCTGAAAGTGACACAATGTTCAATGAGTGAGATCGGAGATGCACCGCTGTAAAACTCCTGCTCTCTACATATCCAAGTTTCCTGCTATGGTTATGGTTTTTGGTGTGGATTTAAGTGAGGGCCACATCATACCACCTCACATCTTCGAAGTCGGCTTGAAGGTCAACGCCAAAGTGTACATGAGTGTGCTGAAGAGTGTTGTGATCCCCTAGAGAAATCAGGTGGCCGCTGGCAGACCTTGGATGTAGCAGCAGGATTCAGTGTTGACCCACAAGTCCAAAGAGATCCAGGCTTGGTTTCAGAAGAAGTGCTATGTCTTTCTACCCTTCTCTCACTGCCCCCCCCCCTCATTCCTCCTTCACCGACCTGAACCCGCTGAACTACTTTGTTTGGTCATACGTTGAGAACATCACCCATATGAACTCCCACGACACTAAAGCCAGCCTGATCGCTTCCATCCGCTGAGTATTTGCCGAGCTCATGCCGACGCATGTGGAAAAGGCATACTTCCAGTTATGAAGCTGTATCGAGTCAGTGATTGAGGCTGAAGGCGGCTACATAAAATAGATGTCAGCTCTATTACATAATCAAGTTACCTGATTTGATTTTTTCAATAAAAGGTTTCCAATAAAGCTGTAGTGTCTTTTTCTTTAGGGTAACAACTTGCAGGGTTACCCAGCGTCTTCTATAAAAACTTCTACCTCTCTACTGCCGTCTATACTCAGAACAGTCCTTTATATATGAAATAAAGCAAGTTATCTGTGTTTATGTAAGTATGCATGCGTATCAGGCCACTCGAAGATAAGGGTTAAAGAGTGGACAGAAGTCAATGGGATAATATCATAGTAATTCTTAGTAGTGGAAGTTTGGTAAACTGGGTTGAATAAGGGAAACGGCCCATCAAGAACTTGTTTATATTGGACTTGAAGATGACCATATTGTAGTCAGTTGGAAAGCAGACAAACGGAAGGCAGTTCCACAGGTATGCAGTTCTCAGAAAGAAGCTTTGTTCATGGAATCTACGTTCAGATAAAGAGTGGTAAAAAATTTGATAGTGTTTTCAGCTAGATGTTAAAGGTCAAACTAACTCAAGATTTGGAACTAACAGCTTCGGTCCAATGTCCTTGTTGATGTCAGAAGTTCTTGAACCAGTTTTGTAATTAATTATTTGAAATTTTAAAAATTAAGTAAACATGTCTTTGGCATTTTTATCGGTCCTTTTTCCAGTTTGATATTTTCTATCCTTAGCCGACTGAATAATTTATTTAAAATAATTGAATTTTTTTCACAACCAATAAGAAAAAAATAGGAATAAAAATATGGAGAAAAAAATGAATAAAAATAAGAAAAAAATGAATAAAAATATGAAAAAAAATATGAATAAAAATAAGAAAAAAATGAATAAAAATAAAAAAAATGAATAAAAATAAGAAAAAAATATGAATAAAAATATGAAAAAATATGAATAAAAATATGAAAAAATATGAATAAAAATAAGAAAAAATGAATAAAAATAAGAAAAAAAATGAATAAAAATAAGAAAAAAATATCAATAAAAATATAAAAAATATGAATAAAAATATGAAAAAAATGAATAAAAATAAGAAAAAAATATGAATAAAAATATGAAAAAAAAATATGAATAAAAATATGAAAAAAATATGAATAAAAATAAAAAAATATGAATAAAAATATGAAAAAAATGAATAAAAATAAGAAAAAAATATGAATAAAAATATGAAAAAAAATGCAAGATTGTTTTCGTTTAGTCAAATCATTTGAATTTTTTTTTATTATCAAAAATGGAATTTTTATGTTTTTTTATTTTAAACTATTTTAAATCAATGCTGAAAAGTAAAACAGATTTTCTATTTTGTATCCTTACACTGATTTCATAAACAGTTCAACTCCATACACTAAGAAAATAAAACTAACAACAAAAAGAACACTTACATTTCTACATTTTTTATATGAGAATTGGTTATTCATATTATTTGGATTTTTCAGATTACTGTTCTCATCTTGTACTCGGATTCAAGATTCAATCCTCAGTGTTGGCGATTGAAATATACAATTATACTAAACCTAACAGTCAACATAAGAAAATTAAACTATCTACCTTACAAAAATGTTAAGCATACAACTTAATGATAAAAACAATAACAGTATTCATTCCAAAAGATCATAGCTGATTTCTGTTACCAGTTATCTAGTTAATATAAGTATTTGAAATGTAAGAGATCATACTTGTTCTCTTCTATCTATCCTGAACGACGTTCTTTATCAGTCACGATACTTCCTTTCCTTAATCTAGTTTCTATAATTATTTGAAATGTAAGAGATGATATTTGTTTTCTTCCATTTTGTCCATTTCAATATTTAAAATGTAAGCGAGCATGCCTGCTTTCTTCTATCAAACCTGTATAGTTTTTTTTATCAGTCGCGATACCTGTTTCCTTTAATATATCTCATATAAATATTTAAATTTAAGAGATGATACCTTTTTTCTTCTGCTTACAAACATATCCATCCGCCGTGTTGCTGCAATCTTCATTGTCCTTGCAAGGTTTTTGCTTACAATGGTCCTTTACAAATTCACATCTCATGCCTACAAAATCTTGAAAAGAGGAAAGAAAAATATTACTTAGCTAATATATAAACGGCTATATTCTGTCTACAGTTTCGATTCTGACTGATGGCATCTAAATACATTTGTTTACTTTTAAAACACGACTCTGTAATAATCTATACTTCTATAATTTTTTTTTTGTTTTGTGTATTAATGTTCATATTAAAAACATTTTTTTCTATTTATTTTAAAAGAAAATACAACTTTGTTATATAAGGGTTGTTGGATTGGATTTATCTGCAAAAGATCTAGCTAATTTGCATATTCTTTTAAACGTTCATTTTTATTAATTCCCTAATAGTTTTTGTCGGTTTTCTTATGGGATGATCATTTTTAGTTAACTATTACGTGTAATTATATTCATGCAGATATTCTAAATGATTTATACTAGCATAATATTTACGTAAAAAAACTTTTACTAAACACAAAACTCTTTCTATATATATTTATGAAAGCACATATATTTTTTTGTTTAAAACCCTACCAAACTCCTGTGTCAGTTTTTGATCTATGGACATGAAACTTCATGTATAAAATATTTGAAGCCATACCAAAACTTTATATTTGGGTTTTAGCTGGAAATTTAGCTAACATCGAAGCGCTGGTAGTACTCGAGAAACTGCTGAGCTTTGACCTGTTTTTAGGCTATGATGCCATCAGAGCCCTAGGTGGTGCTCACATAATGCAGACGGGGGCGATACAGTTTCAGGAGAAGGTTCCAGTGTGCGCTGCTTTGAAGATTGATCAGACAGACTGTATTGTCGAATTTGACCAGCAGCAGAAGGCTTGGACAGCCGCGTGGAAATAATCGGAAAACCAGGAACAAGGAAAACTACGAAATGAGATAACAGAATACCATGTGCCCGACCAAATGAGGCCTGCATACGAAGAGGAACTTCGTGATTAAATCAAGGATGGCTGGTTAATTCCTTACCCCTACGCAAAACTTGGACCCCCCCAGAGGCTTGATTCTGCTGATGGCGGTCGCTCAGCGCAACAAAGTAAAGGTGAGGCCAGTGATGGACTACCGTGAACTGAACGCGCATGTTGATTCGTTCACGGCAGATGCTGACGTTTGTGCCAACAAGTTACGAGAGTGGCGCCAGCAGGGTTTCAATGTGTCCCTGCTGGATCTAAGAAAATCATACCTGCAGGTCCGAATCAGTGAAACAATGTAGCCATTTCAGACGGTGGTGTTTGCTGGCAGGTGGTACTGCCTTATCAGACTAAGCTTCAGGCTGAATGTCGCACCCCAAATAATGAAGACCATCATTAATGCTGTGTTGTCACAGGAAGAAACACTAAAAGATGGGACGTCAGCGTACCTTGATGACATATATGTGAACGAAGACATTGTGCCATCATCACGTGTAAGGTCCAAACTGGCTGAGTTTGGTTTGACGTGCAAGGACCCAGAACATTTGGAGAATGGCGTCCATGTCTTGGGCCTGAACGTTCAAGAGGAGTGAGGGACTTTGAAATGGAGGCGCAGGAATGCAGTTCCTGAAGTGCCCGATGTCTTCACGAGGTGAGCAGTATTTTCCCTGTGTGGAAAACTTGTGGGGCACCTACCAGTGTGTGGATGGACTCGCGTGGCAACAGGCATCATAAAAAGGAGGGCAAGTGCAGTCATCAAAGGTTGGGATGATGAAACAGCCGATAATCTGTTGGTTTGCATGGTGAAGGAGACCATCACAAGGGTAAAGCAGGATGACTCAGCCAAAGGAGACTAGTGCGTTCAAGGAGACAAACTGAACGTGTGGGTGGATGCGAGCTCTCTGGCGATTGGTGTGCTGTTGGAGAAGAATGGGCTGCAATTAAGGACGCCTGCTGGTTGCGACCGGTGGTGATAAAAGGTATCAACCTGGTACTCCAGTGGAAAGTCAGGAAATTACGCATACACACAGATTCACTATGCATGTACCACTGGATATCAGACACATTGACAGGCAAGACCAGTGTGCGCACTAAGGCAGCCAGCGAGATGCTGATCAGACGGAGGTTGGAAGCCGTAAAAAAGCTGGTAACAGAGTACAACCTATCTGTGGATGCCATACTGGTCACTTCAAATTGCAACCTTGCTGATAGGCTCACTCGAGTGCTACAGAGATGGTATGACACCACAAAGAAGAAAGCCGAGCCAGCACCATTATGTGCCACCTCTTTTGAGGTCGTGGATAAAATCAGGAAGATACACCACCTCAGTGGACACACCGGAGTTAAACGGACGTTATTTTATGCAGTTATCCAATCCTTTGGGGTCCAAAAGTGCACTGAAAGCGGTAATCAAGGAGTGCCAAACATGCCAGTCAATCGACCCCGCCCCAGCCAGATGGCAGAAAGATCAGCTGGAAGTAGACGCGACTTGAAGCTGACTGGGTATGGGCATAATCCACTATGGCAGCCAGCACTTTATCACCCTGATCGATTGTGGACCGCCCGTTAATAAGACAGGATTCCTCCAGTGTCATCCGTGGATTAGAGCCCATATTTTATGAACGGGGGCTGCCTAGAGAGATTCTCACAGACAATGACATGGCCTTCTGCAGTGAGGAGTTCAGACGTTTCGTAGACAAGGGGGAGGGGATCCAGCTCAGACACAGATGTGCATATGTACCGAGTGGCAACGGCATAGCGGAGTGGTGCCATCGAAGTGTGAAGTGGATTGCGGCAAGAAAACAATGCATGATCGCAGAGGCAGTCTATAGATATGATGCAACATGAAAGTATAGCATGACTGCTGCAACAGCACCCACCAATGCTATCCATTACTATTGAGTGTGTGTCAAGGACATTGATGCCCTTCTGCCTGATCTGCAGGAAACCCAAGGGCCGTGTGAGGGGAAAGTTCGCACTTACAAATTCTTGCTTAACTTTTGGTTATTGTATTTATTTTATTTTGTTTTGCTGTTTACCAGCCCATTTTACTGCATTCTCGCAGATTGATTAGTGCAAAAAAAAGTTCAAAAGTTAAGGCAGACGTATGTCAAATGCAGTGACATCCGAGATGATTCAGTTCGTGTGAAAGAAAACGATGCAAGAAAAGAAGAAAGAAAAGCATGCAACTGCTGTTTAGCTTGTGATTTTAGATGAAGCAGACGTCTCAGTTAGAACCAGAAGACACAAGAAAGTTTAAGTCACAATGTGATGCTTTTCCCTCCATTCACTCATTAGACGAACAAAGATGCCAGAAGATGTAATGTCTTCGTCAGATGTTCTTTTTCAGCATCAACCAGGGACGGGAAGAAGTTGCATCCCCAGAGAAGACCAAGAAACCGGTATGGTGACTTTATCGCAATGCATATACACACATTAGAATGACATGACACGTTTATAGACACACATGTATACACATACATACAAAAACATTCGATCACGGCTGCGCACATCTATAGACACGTAGTAATAAGAGACACATATTAATAAGAAGAACAAAAACAGAAAAATCTCATCCTGAAACACAAAAACTAAATATTTTTTCATGAAATTTAACAAATAATTTTTTTCGTATTATTAAGTTGGAGAATGTAGGTAAATATGAAAATTGACATACGAGTATAAACTATTAATAATAATGAGTAGTCAAACCTCGTAGAAATTCCAGCTAAATATTGTTTAAATATCTATCATAAATTATTAGTTAAATAACAAGCATCAAAAAAGTTTTAAAATGGGCAGATTCAGAAGAGCTGCCATAACAAAAAAAATCTCCTTTCTCTCACGTGTTTATGTGAAATTTCCATGAACATAGATTCTCTACAAAGACTTCTAGTCTGTGGAACACATTATTGCAGGACTGATTCACTCTTCATTATATCTTTAAATCCAATGTCAACAAATTCTCGTCACAGACCACCCTATAAGCAATCAAACACAGATCATGCCATTTAATCACGTTTGGTACTCTTATAGTGTTCCTCATGTTTGACTGGCAACCATTTCCATCTCATAAATTCTTATTCTTGAATGGCCCTTGGTCTAGATAAGTAGTGACCCCCAGTAGCAGAAAAACACTATGATCGTCCAAGTCATCAAAGAGAAAACGATTAATGCTAGTGGAACCCATTGAAATTCCACGGTGCTTTCTATATATTTTTTTTATTTTACTTTTGTTAGTTTGAAGAGATCAAGGGGATCCTTCCTGGGGCTAACACTTGATTCTATTATAGTTTAAATTTATATCCGAGGGCTCTTTTAAGGATAGACACTGTTCCCTTTATGGCAGCTATCTGTATTTCCTTACAGCTTGGTTTTCCAGGGATTGCTTCTAAGTATTTCTCAAGGTTCTTTTTTATTAGGCCAGTTGCTCATGTCACAATTGGTATAATGCTTATTTCTTTCAGAGACCATGTTGTTTTTATATCAATTTTTAAGTCCTGATATTTTGTTATCTTTTCCCGTTCTGCTCTATTAAGGCCAAAGTCGTTTGGAACTGTGACGTCGATAATGAGTACAGTTCTTTCGAGGTTGTTCCATATTACTATATCTGGCTTGATGGCCTTGTCTTTTATGAGTCTGTATGTCTTTGTCGTAGAACACTGTCAATTTTCTGTTTGCTGCTATCGGTGGTGGTTCATGTTCCCAGATGTTCGACGACCTATCTAGTTATATCTCTCTACGTACTTTGTTGTGGCGGGCAGTGTAATGACCATCGGCTAGAAGGATCTTGCATCCAGACATTAGGTGGCTTGGGCTTTCAACAGCAGAGTGAAAGAATCTGCATTGGTCGGTTTTTGTAGACCAGCCATTTTCTTAAATCCATTTGTGAGTAAGCCTTAGTCTTGTGCAGCTATAATTAATCGTTCTTCATCAAATGGAAAGTTGTCACTTTTAAGCCATTGTAGTGAAGCCCCCTTGTCAATATAATTCTGGTTCAGTTCTTCTATGAACCTGCCTGCTCTCTTATGTTGTTGCCATCCTTCTAGTCTTGTCTTCAGTTCCCTTTTTGTATACTCCTCTCTCTTCTTTAGGGCGATTAGGGTTACTGGGTTGTCATATTCTTCTATTGTGTTATCCTGTGTGTTACTACTGAAATTTTAGCCAAGTTTTGTAGTTGACGTCATTTGGTGTGATGTTCATTCACCATTTTTATTTTATTACTTTATTTCTATATCAGTCTGTATAAATCAATGATGTTCAATGTGAGAAGTTCAGTATAGATTACCATATACAAACAGTATTGATAAATTTGTTAGCATATCGCAAGCTGGACTGAACTTCTCAAAATTCGAATCTGAATTTGATCACTATTCAAAAACAAAAGACAAAAACACATAAAATTTTGGATAATCTGAATAAGAATGCAATTAAATCCAAAATATTTTATCCCAATGACATTTTTAACTCTGTAAACGCATTAAATTTGCAACTCCAAGGAAGGAAATCTGGCCTTGTCACTTGCTCACAAAAGATTAATCTATTATGAATCACTTGAAATTCTGGAAAATTGTTAAAAGTCCGATAACTCGTTTTGAAAGTCCGATAATTCTTGTCTTTTTATTACCTTTCTTTGTTTGAAAATATCTCAAAATCCCTTGCTTGTCTTCAATAAAGATTTTTTTCTTTCTATCTTTCATATAAGTTGATAATTTTCCTCCCTAGAATTTCTGCATATTTTTAATCTCTTCCACTCACGATACAACCTGCAGCAGGTTATGGAACTGACATCTCTTTTTTATTTATAAAACAGACACAAGGATGCACCATTACGGCGATGGGACAGGGGCTGTAGCCTAGACGACAAAGTGGGATATATTAGATTGCAGACCCTCTTTTGGATCCTATCCAAGAGGGAAGGACTAGTGGTAGATGCACCAGCCCAGATGTGGCAACAATAATCAATACATGAGTGAATGGTGGCCTTATAGAAGTACAGGATACTTTCAGGTGTGAGTAGTTTCTAGAATGATAGAGGGAGCCCACCTTCCTTGCAGCAGCCTTCACAATTTTCTCAATGTATTTATTCCATTTCATATTTCCTGTTAATGTTAAGCTGAGGATTTTGATGGAGGAATTCTCAGGTTGGTGTTATTTGTCATGGATATCGGTGGTTGGTGAGGTTTCTTGTAATTGTTAAAGGAGAGCAGCTTAGTCTTACTTGCATTAAACGTCACCATTCATATACGTCCCCATTCATATACGTCCCCATTCAACTATGGTCTGGAAGGTCATTTTCTAATGATTCAGTTATTGTCTTGGACTTATGTACATCCATCTTCCCTCATGCATGTTATAGAGCATTGTCTCATCAGCAAATATACCCATCTCAGACTCAATATTATCAGGGAAGTCATTGATGAATATCAGGAATTAGAGTGGTCCAAGGATCGACCATTGAGGCACTCTTGCATTAATGTTATGCTTAATGTCCATCAATGACAACCTGGATGTCTAAAAAGGATCTAATTATATTTAGTATTCGTTCAGTTATACCATATGATTTGGTATTCATGAACAGCCCTTCATGCCAGACTTTGTCAAAGGCCTTGGATATATCGAGGGCTGCAGCCTTGGCTTCACCTACCTTATCCATTGCATGGTATATGCATTCAGAGATGACTGTTAAAATAACTGCAGTAGAACGACATTTCATTAATTCACACTGTTTGTTAGAAGATTAGCTGTTGCAAAGTGGTGGACTAGTGTTTGATTGATTAGAGTCTCGAAGATTTTAGCAAAGAGGGGAGGAGACTTATAGGGCGATAATTGAGAGGATCGGTCCTTTCGCCAGAATTATTGTACCTTGGTCGTTTTCCAGCTGTTAGCGAGGCAGGATTCAGAAAGGCATTTGTTGTAGAGTTTGGAAAGTACGGGGGCTAGCTCAGCTGAGCATTTCTTAATTAGTATAGCAGGAAGGAGATCAGGCCCATACGTGTTGGAGGTGTCTAAGTTTTTATGACATCGTGGACATGTAGAGAGGTGATTTTCAGATCATTAATTGTGACTTCCGTCCTCATAGGGAAATTTGGGAAGAAGTTTGTTTGTTGGCTCTAGGATGGAGTTGGAGGCGAATTGCTGAGCAAGCAGTTCCGCTGTGCATGGACACGTGCTTTAATGCCCGCTTTGCAAAATTCAGTTGTCTTATTTGCACAATGTTCAGTAGGGAGAGAGAAGATATTGCTCCATGATCATCACTGATATGTTCTCTGATGACTTCCAAGTCAGCCCTTTTGTAGTACCTTGTCGTTTTGAGCAGTGGCTCCTCACATTCGGGTTGGGATTTGAGTGTGATGTCTACTGATTCCACTAGGTGGTCTGAATTTCCGAGTGGACTGTGGACTTTAGTTACATAATCCTCAGGTACTGTGGTAAGGAATAGATCTAGAAGTTAAGCTTGCTGGTGGTCATTATTTGGGAGGCAAGTTGGAAACAATTGTCTTTGTGAGGGAATGGACTATAGAGAATCTATAAGTATAGTCCAGCTTCATCTGTTTAACCTGAGAAAACAAGCCAATTCTTATGATGGACATTACAGTCAGGAAACACATGTATTTGGGCATTACTATCTAAGGAAAGAGCTGCGTCTATACTATCAGAGACACGATCAATTTGAGTACAGTCCTGACTTGGGGAAGAACGGTAGAGAAAAAATAATAACTAACACAGTGATAAAAGGCTAGTCAAAAACACATAAAGGCCTGATCATCCGATTCCACACGTTGCTTTCTAGTTGAGGGGAGGGTACTTCGAATATAAACTCCAAGCCCGTGCATATATCTATCCAAGTCTTTATAGTAGAGAGGGAGATATCCTGTCATGTTTAAGTCGTTAGAGGGGATTGAGGAGGATAGGTTTGTTACACTTAATACTAAGATATCTGAGGAGTTTAACAAAAGGTAAGACTCTACATCATGTACATTACGTCTAAGCCCACAGATATTTGTTAGGGCTCCTGTACTGTCAGTCGGAAACAGCAGCCAGACAAACTGTCAATCAGGTACCCTCAACTCCCAAAACAAGACCAGCCAAGATCAGCTGAGTGAGCACACTCAACATGCAAGAAATCCAATTTGCTCAGTTTGTGAGAAATAAAAGAAGTTGGTGAGAGGGAAACAGTGTTCAATATCCTACTCAGGAAACAAGGCCAAGTATAGGGTAGCTCCAGAGGATCCCTGTTATTGCACCCCTGCTCCTGACTAATAGACAAAGGAGTGTGAAAGCCGGCAATAGGCAAAGCCTATATACTCGTTAAGCAATTTAGGTTTGCAAACCGGAGAATTTGTTCGAGTCAGCAGCTCTAGGAAGGTTGTCGACCATGACTGAAGAGGCCTCCCTCCTCCAGTTTTAATATCGGAGTTTTCTTTCTCCTAAACGGATGATCTGAGAAGGTCTACAGGTCCATCATTCCGATAGAGGGTTACCATGCACCTGGTTTCTACACCAGGTATTTCTACGCCCCTGCATGGATGATAATATTAAGTATCATACTTAAATAAAGTTTTGATCTATTCTAAAAAAATAAGTTTAAAATTAGATAGAATTCCCTCTAACATTAAGAAGCCGTGTATGTTATTAAGTATAGTCAGAAAACTTATCTTTTTTAGTAATTACTATGTTTTATAATAAGTAAAATATTATTAATAATAATAATAACTACCTGGAATATAAGAAATACAAAGCAAAAAAAAAATGGGTTGAAATTTATATAGGTTACATACAACACGGAATAGATTGATGCACTTAACATACCAGCGACTCCAAGTGGAATGAATTTTGAGGTGCACATATTTCTATCTATTTCAGAGTAGGAATAAAAGGGGGGACGTTTTAATGGCTATGTGCGTTCTTTTCAAGGTTCGACCGGCAATTTTTTCCTTGTATTTAATTTAAAGGATAAGTTATGACTTTTTTTCTAATGCTATTTCAAAACATACAAACTCGTTTTCCAAAGAATGGCAGTAGAAAACATGTAGGTCACACCTAAGGAAAACATAGAAATGAGTGGTTATATGGCAGCAAGACGAAAAATATAAAAAAAAAGGTTGTCTTATAATTTCCACTAAATCACCAGCCCAAACAACTGGCATAGCGATCTTTCTTCATGTCAAGCCAAGGGTTATTATGTATGTACCTAGTTAGGAAATACATCCACATATTAAGGACAAGATGCTTTTCACATATCTCTCAAAGGACACTATGAAGGTCACATGCTTCAGGTTGGAGTTCTGCCTGGAAACTTTAATTGAAGCTGAGGGCATCTTCTTCAAGTGAATTGTGATCCCTTAAGAGATGCACTTAGAAATTTTAGAATACATCAATTATTGGCCAAGATATGACGTTTTCTTACTTTTCTAAAAGCATTAAATATGCCTCAAACACACTTCAAATCGTGTGCTAACCGAAGGGTCATCTTCCACACTGATGATTTAACAAAAAAGTGATTGGCTGCACTAAGAGTATATGTATGACAGCATGACACAGATCTGTGTTACACCTAAAGAAACATAGAAGTAGGTGGCTGTATAAAGACCATATGTATAAAAGCAGGACACAGATCTTTGTCACACTTACTGCAAACATATAAGTGGGTGACAATGATATGTATGGCAGCAGGATGCAGATTTCTGTCACATCTACAGACAACACTGAAGTGGATAGCATATGTGTGGCCGTAGTTAAGAAATACAGCCATATATTAAGGACAAGATGATGGTCAGATATCTCTCAAAGGTCATTGTGAAGGTCATATGGTTCGAGTTCTGTCTAGAGATTTTAATGGAAACTCAGGGTAGCTGTGTGTGGTTAAACACCTATAAAAAATGCATTCACTTTTTGTTCTAAAAATAACAAATAAATAAATAAAAACTCAATTACGCATTCAGACAAAAAAAGATCAATTTTAGAGATGCAGATTTACAAAAAATACACCCACGCAAATTATGCAGGGAACAAAGTTTAAAATGCGTTTTGTCGAGTGGACGTAGTTGAAAATATACTACGTGACAAAAGAGTGCACTTCTCAACCAATCAACGCTCAACAAAAGATTTAATTTTTAAAACTTTTTTCTCACATCGCCTTGGAGCCGATCGACAAATACTTAAACGAATTCACTCACTCACTCACAATTGGCACTTCGCACTCTGCGTTCCTTACTCTTCACTCACCGCTTACTACTCTATTCATGTCAGCGACTCCGTTGCTACATATTTTTCTGCCAGCATGAAAAAACACGATTATCCACACACACACACACACACACATACACACACACACGGCAAATAATGCAGATATTCAGTCGTACGCAAGGACATTTACCTTCTTCTTTATTTCTGCTAGCGCACACAAAAAGTAAGCCTGTTTTCTCGCTGAGAAAACAAAGGACACACTCTGCTTTTTCTTGTCAAAACAATGAATAGTCTCAATAACTTTCACATTTTCAAGAACTGTCCATCCAGACACCTTTTCACACTAAAAAATTATTGACGCCATAGTCTTTCTATTGAGATGCTAAGGAGTCAAGAAGTTTTTTGATGCATTTTATTTCTACTCTTGGAATCCTTCTTTGTAAGTTTTTGTTTAGTGTTCACGCCTCGCATGCATAAAACATGATGAAGATGACTAACGTGTTTAGCTGCTTTACCTTGGCACTGAGTAAGATGTTTATGTCTCATATGGAGAGACAGAATAATTAAATGTTTATTACTAGCAGGGCTAACTAACGCTGCCCGAGACAAAAATGTAACATTTTTATTAAAACCTCTATTTCTTTATCTCTTTCCATCCGTTTCTGTTTCTCATTTTTTTCCTCTTTCTCCACAACCTCTGCCTTTCTCTTCTATTCAGCCCATTCCTCTAGAGCTGGGCACACACTATTTACACATAATTTAGGTAACAGATTACTCAGTGAATGAGTTAGCATTTTTTTATTCACTAAACCTTGGCCAGTTGATCCACAAATAATGAATAGATTGTTTTTAAATTTGAGATATTATTCATCCGGAGCAACACTGATCAAAATATATATCAACTTTTGGTATTTAATTAAATGTAATATGCGTCAGATGGTCTGATAGAATATCGGTGTTTTTATAATATTTCAAGAAAGATATGTGTTTGACGTTGGTTCAAACACACTACTGTAAACACAGTCTTACAGCAACAATGGCCTGAAACGTGCTATTAAGTATTTTATTTTATTTCAATACGATTAGATTTTTTTAGTGTGGGACTTTTATAAATTCAGCATTATTTATTATTTATTTGTACGTGTACTTATAAATTATTTGTATTTTAAACATAATCTGCGTTCTAGTTGAAGAAATCGTTAAAACAATAGAATTTGAATTCAAGTTAACTCATAAAGGGAGACTACTTAGTGAGCCGATTTAAGGGAGATAACCATGTGATCTAGGCACGGCCAAAACTAAAGGAAGAAGTATTTTTTTACAGAGTGTCTTTTAAAAAATCTACCAAAAATCCAGTGATTATCCAATCAATACAGACGTTTTCATCGATTATTAAGTGAAGAATTAACTTTATGATTGTGTACTATTTTTTTATAATCGATATATATATATATATATATATATATATATATATATATATATATATATATATATATATATATATATTGCCTACAACCCTTTCTTTATTTGTGGTGACAGATATCCTTAAAATAAAACTGAGCAAAATATATTGTATTGTGGGGAGGGTGAGGATTGTAGATAAAACAAACAAAAAAACGTATAAGATTTTAAGGTAAAAAATCCAAAATTTGAATGTGTTTTATTTTTCATCTTTTATGGTTTGAAGTAAGAGATTAGTTGAATATGTCAATAATAATTATTTTCTTTCAGATTAGCAAAAAAAAAAAAAAAAATTATATATTTTCATTATTTTTGAAAAACATTACTTTTAAATCTTTGAATAATTAATTAATACTTTTCCTTTAGTGAACCAAATATTGATAATATACCTTTAAATAAGAAATGCTTTGAAGAAGCTATACCAAAAATGAAATAACTTCGCGTTTTGCTAAAAATAAGACAATTTCTTTCAGAAATTTTTTATCTATTTACCTATGATGGCCAATCATGGTAATAGATGCAGGATTTATTTTCAACACATACGACACCCACCAATTCCAAAATGGTCATCAATCTGGTACTGGCCAGCCTCATCATTGCTTAAGTTCGAAGGGTCATGAAGACAACACACACACACACACATATATATATATATATATATATATATATATATATATATATATATATATATATATATATATATAAAAGGTAGAGAATTAATAATTTTGAAATTATCAAGTTTACATAGAGGAAAAACAAAAAAAATTCAATTCTTTTCGTTTCGGAAATGATATCCTCTTATTTATTCAATATTTATAATTTATATTGATATCGTTTCCGAAATGGTCGTACATGAAAAAATTGGATTTTGTTATGTTTCCCTCTATGTAAACTTGATAATTTCCCAATTATTAATCCCTAACCTTATATATATATATATATATATATATATATATATATATATATATATATATAGCTCTAGGTAACAACATCTATTGAGCTTTTCATAACTACAATAACTGCAATAGTTCTTGTTCTTATAGAGCTTGTCTATAACACTCTATTACATATATATATATATATATATATATATATATTCTTTTCTTTACAAAGGAATCACCACTTATCAAGGTCAAGAGGCCACTCGAGGATAAGGGTTAAAGAGTGTACAGAGGTCAAAAGAACAATATCATAGTAATCGTTAGAAGTATAAATTTGGTAAATTGGACTATTTAAGGGCAAAGGCTCATCAAGAACTTGTTTACATTGGACTTGTAGACGACATATTGTAATTAGCTGGAAAGCAAGTAAATGGAAGACAGCTCCACAGGTGTGCAGTTCTAAGAAAGAACCTTTCTCCATGGAGTCTACGTTTAGGTTTAGGCATAGATAAAGAGTCGGGGAAATTATTGATAGTGTTTTCAGCTAGATGAGTATTTCTCGTGAATGTTTGGCGAGGGGGAGGACCATAATTTGGAGCTCATTCGAGCCCTTGCCATGAAAATAACAATAAAACAGAACAGACTCGCAAATTCTCTTCTATGAGAAACAGGACGAAAACGACATACCCCCATTAAGCTACGAAGTCTATTTTGAACTCTGTCAATGCAGAATAAGAGATTCTGAGCAGCTCCTGCCCAGATGTGGCAATAATACTCCGTCCTTGGACGTATCTGTCTCTTATATAAGTAGAGAATTGCATCACCAGGTAGGTATTTACTTGATTGATAGAAAGATCCCATCATTTTTCCAGCAAACTTGGCAACGGATTTTATGTATTCATTTCAGATCAGGAATAAAGGTCAAGCCCAGAAGCTTGTCAAAACATGGAGCCTCTCCAAGACGAAAGCCATTCATTTCAATGGATGCCAGATGGGGATCAGAACATTGATGATGTAAAGATAGAAGCTGTGTTTTAGATGCATTAAAAGTAATCAGCCACTTTTTCCCCATTGTACCACATGCTCAAGATCAAAGGAGAAAGAATCAAAGAGACTTGGTCATTTACGCCCATAAATGGTAGTGTCGTCAGCATAAATGTCTACGAATGATCTAAGGATGTAATCTGATGTAGATCAGGAAGAGAGTTGGACCCAGGATGAACCCCTGAGTGACTCCTGCATTAGAGAGGAATTATTTAATAATTGAAAAAACATTCCCGGCTATATCATAGCTGGAGATTTTATGAAGTAGACCTTTATGCCATAACCTATCAAGGGCCTTTGATATATCAAGAGCAATTACTCTAGAAAGGAAGCCTCCATCAAGAGATTCGCTAATCCTATGAGAAATAACCATAAGCACATATGTTGTAGATATAGCAGAACGGAAACCATATTGCATGTCACTAAGAAGGTTATCATAGCTGAGGTGGTTGACTACTTCTCTATTTAACACAGATTCAAGTAACCTACTCATGACGCACATGAGACTTATTGGTTTGTACTGAGAGGGAGATGACCGATCACATGAATTCTTAAATGCAGGGCATATCGATAAGATTTTTCAGGGTGTCAGTAAGCAATTCTCCTTAAGACAATGCTTAAACAGCTTTGTAAGTATGGGAGCTAGTTCTGGTTGAAGCTTTTTGAACGCTATAATAGGAATGCCGTCAGGGCCAGTTGCTTTACTGGAATCAAGGATTTGATTAGCTTAGCAACATAATGCACAAATATCTGTATGTCGTATAGCGTGTTTTCTGATACAAGAGGAAATACAGGGGTTGGCGGCCTTGGTCGCATAGGGTAGAATTAACTGCAAAGTTCTTGGCAAAGAGTTTGACTTTGTCTGATTCTGGCGATATTACCTCAGGTCCATTGATGAAAGTTGGGATAGAGCACACGCTTCTGTTCAGGATCTTGTTTGCTATTTGCCTAAACTGGTGGTAACCAAGCCGTTGCTCAACTACTTTGGACTTGACGGACTGAACATACAACTCTCTCGTGTTCTTCATTGCTATTTTACAGTGGTTGCTGGCAGTCCTGAAAGCAGCTTTAGTCTCAGTACATCTATTACGTTGGAAGCAATGGAAGAAGTGATTTCTGTGCACAATGGCAGCAGCACATTCCGGAGAGGACCACTGGTGGCTGTTAGGTTTTTGCTGGAATTTTTTCAAAGGTATGAAACGGTCAATACCTACAATTAACCATTCCGTCAGGTCTGCTTCTATAGAGGACACATTCTTTTAAACATGGAACTGAGAGGTAGATCTGATATGGAAGCTATCCCAGTTAGCCATAGAATATTACATTTCATTTTATTTTAACTGATACAACAGAGTGGTTGGAAGATCCCAATGGAAACAGAACAGAAGATGAACAGGGCAAGTTGTGCAGAAAAGATCTAGGAGACTTGCATACTGACCGTCAGTATTGGACATACAGGTGGGTTTGCAAACAACCTGAGTGAGGTCATAAGCAATGGAAAAATCGTTACAGAACCTCCACTTATCATCTGTCTTTATTGAGTGGGTTAACCATTCCTCATTGTAAATGCTATCCGAAGGATGAGCAGACAAAATGTGGTCAATTTTCTCAGATATGCTCTTAAAGATAGTAACTCTGCTAATGTGGGGGCGATACAGGGCAAATATAAATGCAGTTGTGTGAACAAGGTCAACCCGGAAGCACATATAGGGTTATTTAGGACTTTCTCTGGAGATGTCCCTACTACATGGAAAGCCATGTCTAATGTAGGCACATATTTCATGTCCATGGGTATCTTGGAGGTCAAATTCTGATGTTAAGTTAGAGTATCCTTTAATTCCAAACTCTTCTAGGGAAATGGTCAGTCCAATGTCAGTTTCACTTAGGAATAATAGGTCTGGTTTAGTCTCCTGTAATTAGTAATTAGGTTTCAACCTCTAGAAAGTTTGAATGTAGACCCCCGATGTTAGAGAAGGAGACATGTTAGTGACGGGGGGTCTACGTTGGAAGTTAAAGATCTGGATTTAATCATGTGTTATTCTGGAAATTTTTCATGATGTTTTTTGGGATTTGTGGAATAGGTCGACAGACTTGATTAGAGCAGGGCAGAGAGGGAAAGTAAGAGAGAAAAAGAAATGAAGAAATATATTTTTGTAGCCTATGATAAGGTAAAGCCATAATAATTACCAACTAATATAGTATCGAGAAGCCCTCACCAGAAGCTACTGCATGGTCCAGAATCCATTAACCAAATGGCAATACAGCAACCCTAGTACTTTGTACCTGCAGATAGGACAGCCTCCTTAGTGCTTAAACCAAGGTTCATGTCCCTGACTATCAGGCGGATAATATCAGTCCAGATAAAATGTTTACCTCCAGCATCCTTACTAGTGACATGGCCACAAGGATAGACATAGAAATAAAAATTTCCGGTATCTCTGGCGACTGTTTAACAAAATATTGCCAACCTAGAATACAGCTTTTTCTTCTCATTTTGTCAAAATTTTGAGACAAATAAGGAGAATCGAGGGTAACGGGAGCTGCCATTAATGCATCCACAATGCACTTTTTTTACTGTCTATTAAAAAAGAAACAAAATTAAGTAATGTACTTATACTAAGTCCAACTGACGTGTTTAAGGGAAAGTATGGTGATGAGTTCCCTTCTTACTAACTGAAAATACATAGAATTTTCAAATCTATTTGTGCTATATTTAAAATCAACTTGCTAGATTTTAATGAATACGTGCATGGACGAGAAAATATGTTACTAAATAAAACAAGCAAAATAAAAAATATATCAATTAAAAAACTGCAATAAATATAAATAATAATTCGCTTTTGCTTATAATAAAACACAATACATATCTCAGTTAAACAACTCATCTGCTAATAGATTCCGTCTCAATGAAAAATATTAAAGATATTCTTCGCTTTAGATTCAATTCAGCATTCCAGAAAAAAGTTTAAAGATTAGTTTATTTAGTCCCCTACAATCCTCCGTACTTAATTTTAAGCTATCATTCAATTTTGTTTTCTTTTAAGATCTCTATGCAAATCTATAGAGTGATATAAAAAGTTGGAATTATTTGAAATTCAGGTACTTATAATATGTTTACGTATTCTCATAGCAAATCTATAGAGTGATATAAAAAGTTGGAATTATTTGAAATTCAGGTACTTATAATATGTTTACGTATTCTCATAGCAAATCTATAGAGTGATATAAAAAGTTGGAATTATTTGAAATTCAGGTACTTATAATATGTTTACGTATTCTCATAGCAAATCTATAGAGTGATATAAAAAGTTGGAATTATTTGAAATTCAGGTACTTATAATATGTTTACGTATTCTCATAGCAAATCTATAGAGTGATATAAAAAGTTGGAATTATTTGAAATTCAGGTACTTATAATATGTTTACGTATTCTCATAGCAAATCTATAGAGTGATATAAAAAGTTGGAATTATTTGAAATTCAGGTACTTATAATATGTTTACGTATTCTCATAGCAAATCTATAGAGTGATATAAAAAGTTGGAATTATTTGAAATTCAGGTACTTATAATATGTTTACGTATTCTCATAGCAAATCTATAGAGTGATATAAAAAGTTGGAATTATTTGAAATTCAGGTACTTATAATATGTTTACGTATTCTCATAGCAAATCTATAGAGTGATATAAAAAGTTGGAATTATTTGAAATTCAGGTACTTATAATATGTTTACGTATTCTCATAGCAAATCTATAGAGTGATATAAAAAGTTGGAATTATTTGAAATTCAGGTACTTATAATATGTTTACGTATTCTCATAGCAAATCTATAGAGTGATATAAAAAGTTGGAATTATTTGAAATTCAGGTACTTATAATATGTTTACGTATTCTCATAGCAAATCTATAGAGTGATATAAAAAGTTGGAATTATTTGAAATTCAGGTACTTATAATATGTTTACGTATTCTCATAGCAAATCATTCTAAATCTTATTTAGACGAAAAAAAATTATTTGGTTCGAAAAACCTTTTAAAAAGTATTTTAATGTTTTAGCGATAGAAGTAAAATGAATGGTGTGATTTTGGAAAATTTTTAAATTTAAATTTCTATTAAAAATTGTAGAAAAAGTTTTATATTATTCTGCTTTTCATATGATAACGTTCAGGCTTTTATCTTTCTGGAAAAAAAGCTGCTCAAGAATAATGGATTTAATAGATTTTAATTCGTTTTAAAAACAACTACTTTATTTTTATATTTTTTCGCCGTGTCTAATGTGATCTTTTATATTGGACAGGTTTTAATTTAATCCAGATGTTTCTTTTAAGTTAAGTGTATTATATTGTATTTATTTGAGATTAATTATTTAAATTTGATGTCTTATAGGTGTTTTAACCAAAGTCAAACACATATCTCATGAAAAGATGTTTCTTGAAATATTTTAGAACATAGACATTCCATCAGACTATCTGATGAAAGTAATCACGCTACAAATATAAAATGTGTGTATGAAATATATACTCATCTATTTGTTGTATCAATAAAACTGTTCCCTATCTGCTTAAGTTTGTGTCTTTTCGTTACCTCTGCATTGTACTACCTTCTACATATTACATTTAATTACATACTAGACAATGCTTCAAGCAAGCTACATTCACCTCTTTTTTGGGTATTTGTTTTGTAGTTTTAACTGGACATACAAGCAGACAGCTGTCTTTTATATAATAAATTAAACGATTATATGCATGTGTATGTGTGTTTGCATCGTGTATAGTTGTTAGAGAATGAATAGAGAGAGAGAGAGAGAGAGGGGGGGAGAGTGTGAATTATAGTGTAGACACGTTGACCGGAAGACAAGATCAGCTGATTGGATTGCGTGTGAGTCATGTGATCAGGTTAGCTGAATCGAGAAGATTTGGTTGGGACTTGGACGAGAGCGGACGGCTTCGCCGTTGTCTCCTCTCCTTCGCTGGGGGGGGGGCGAGAACGCTGACGTGGTAGAAATAAAACCTAGAAGAAAAACAACACAGGCCAGATTCACTTTCCAATCTTCTGCGAACAAACTGGAAGGTGAATAAAAAAACTATAGAACCAATTTCTTGTCTTGGAGTGAAATAAATTTTCGTCCCCAAAAACAGGTATCAAGTCTCCTTCCCAGACGAGAATTTCCAGATGGACCAACGAAATGGCAGAAGGTATGTTGAAGATACATGACATGTCACACACATATTCACACTTAACAGCATATGAACATATATAATAGAAAGACCATTAGGCGATCACACACACAACGACACTAACTCTGGTAAGATAATTAAACACTTAATCCTTTATAAATAGACACGTTTTAATATATAATCTCCATTCCAATTTTAACCAATATACAACATAGTGTAGTGATGGAAGCATGCATTTCAGAATAAAAAGAACATACTTACTTTCTGTGCATTTGCATTTACCAAAAGGTTTGATACAAGTTGCACCATTTAAACACATGGATGAGAATTCGCACTTGTCTCTATCTTCATCGCATTTCTCACCCTTATAATCTTTCTTGCAGCTGTAAAATAAAATAATATTAGTGATAATAATATAGTGATTAGTTTATATTTGAAAAAAGACATGTAGCACAAGAAGCGAAACGTGCTAATATTATTACAAGAATTAGGCGTGAAAAGCATAAGTCCAACAAACCTCTGCCATTACTAACTAGCAGAGCGTTGCCACTGTTGACAAAGGAAAAGTTTAGCAGTCATGTGTATGCAGAGGGTAAAGGACATGCGTTGCATGGAGAGAAATGCTATGGGAATAATATAATGGATGTGTAATGTGATTCTTAAAGACAGGCTTAGATCTGATGACTTCAGAGATCTGGACAGTATAAAGAAATGTGCGCTGAACAGATTACTTTGATGGTCATTTTGAAAGAATGAGTGAGAATTCTTGGATTAGTAGATGTAGGACAATTGAGGTAACAAGTTCAGTTTACAGGCTCAGTTCATATGATAAGTGATATGTCGTGTATAATGCTAAGCACGCATTCAACAATCACCTGTTCTAGTTGGTGTCGGTTTATAAACATCTTCCTTTATCTCTCTCCTTTCCCTGGGAGATCTGGATCTATCACGTTTTTCCCTAAATCGATCGGATCTTCCTCTTGTGCCTCTCTACTTCTTCCTCTGCAGTCTTATTCTACAGTAACTCTTCTGTTGCGTCAATAATGGGCAGCTCTGAAGGCATTTCCTAATCCGATTGTTCTCCTTGGGATCATTTGTTCAGCATGAGCTAGAACACTGTTCCCATTTTCTTTATTTAATATTGCAGTATTATGTCTTTTCTGCATAATAAATTCTGCTGTCTCAGCTTCCGTATTCTTATTTCTTTTGTACCATATCTTTTGATTTGTGGAACATGACATTGTTAAAGGGGACCTTAGTTGTCTGACCATTAAGGCAGATGGACTCTCTGGCCTGCCTGCATGCGGAATTACCTTATAACTTAGTAATAATCTTGGTAGGAAGCATCGATTTTCTCCTGTTACACGCATGCTTTTATGCCCTTCCTTACCGTCTGGACCATCCTTTCTGCTATCTTGTTACTTTGAGAATGGTAGGGAGGGGGCTTGTAAGGTCTGTGTCCTATTTTTCTTAACCATTCATGCAAATCAGCATCCGCAAATTCTGGTGCGTTATCTGTCACCAATGTTCTCGGTATCCCATTTCCCGAAAATATTACGCTTAATATTTGTTTTACGGTGGTACTTTTTATCAGGTATTCTCGCCACTTCATGCCAACCTGAATATGCGTCTACTAATATTAATAATAGTCTTATCTCGTTGACATAAGTATAATCCATGTGTACTTTGCTCCACGGTTTTGCTTCTCAGGGCCACACATGTATTTTCTTTTGCTTGAAATTCCTGAGTTTTATGCATTTTGTGCAGCTTTTTACGTAGTCTTTTACATCTCTTGAGTACCCCGGCCACCATGCTTCCGATTTTAATCTTCGTTGCGTAGCTGCTACTCCACAATATACATCATCATGTACACTTTTTATAACCTGTCTTCTCTGTGTTTCTGGGTAACTACCAAGTCTCCATTACATATTACCCCGTCTGCTATAGTCAGTTTATGTCTTATTTCTTTGAATAGTCTTTCAGCCATTGAACAATTTTCCCAGCGATTCTCTTTTATCCTCAACACTATTCTGTTTTACACTGTGTCATTTGTAGTTTCAGTAGCCATTTTATCTACAGATATTACATCGGTTTCTACAAGGTGCAGGAATCTATCTTCAAATTCCTCGTTGTTTTTGTCCTTATCCTCTCTATAAACCTCAATCTAGATAAGGCATCAACATGCAGTATCGTATTCCCTTTAACACATTCAATGTCAAAGTCGCACGCCATCAGTCTGATCGGCTAACGTAATAATCTGGACGTTGTAACTTTCGGTACTTCTTTTCTTGGGTTAAAAATAAATTCCAGTGGTCTGTGATCACTTTTCATCAAGAATTATTTTCCCATCAAGAACTGCCTTGCTCTGTCCATTGTCCACACTATGGCTAGTGCCTCCCTTTCTATCTATATTTTTATAAAGTAATAGGGTTCGTGTGTTTCTGTCTGTGTGTACAGCTCTCCATCATCAACGAAATATAAAGGAGGTAAGAGGGTAGATCTCTCCTGGTAGAGAAACATTAGAACCCATTTTAGGATGTTTCTGTTATAGGAGACATAAGAATCTATGCCTATGCCTAATTTCTTTATATACTAGTCTACAAACCACCCCCATATCGAATGACTTATGCTCATTTGCATATCACATTATATTAAATCTCTTTAACTAATTACCTCGACCTTATTACGTATTGGAAATATTCTAATCATTTCAACTGTATTATTTACAAAATCTATTTAACATTTAATTATTTAATATATTTTCATTTAATTTTATATTCGATTTATTTCACTTTACGTATATTATCAAAACAATTCATTGGCGAGCAAAGCTTTATGTTTTGGGATTGTATTGAAAATGTAATGGAAATTTCAATTTCGTTCCGTTTTAATCTTTTATATTTTACTTGCCAATATAATTGAAAGAATACAATTCAACTATCGTAATTTTATATAAATAAACAAAAACAAATATTTTAAAATAAAACTTTATTAAAAAAGAAATAATTTTATTTTTAAATGAAAAAAATCAATTTAGTAAAATAATTGTATTAAACACCCCCAGCCTTGTCAGCAAACCTGTAAACCTATAAAAGTTAACATTTCGAATGTAAACAGTGATTTTTCGATTTTGTTAGCGCTTGCCGCAATTAAAGACAATTAAAACGGAACTAACTTTATTTCCATTCTATTTTTTAAACAACCCCCAAAACATAACGCTCTCTTCCAGTTATAGCCAAGTTTTTTTTAATTAAATAAAACAGGTCAAAATAAACAGATAAGCGCATTTTCTTTTACATTTTTCTTACAACCAACGTTGTCATTTTAACCAACTGCAGGATACCGTTACTTTTGTGGGGTTGTTTTGAAAATGGCACGGAGATTATAATTTCGTTCCAATTTAATCTTTCTGGTCGAGCCTATTTCGAAAGCCTGTTTATCATAGATTTGAACTACAAATAATTTATTACATTTTGATTATTACTATCTTAAGACTTAAAGCTTATATTTATTTCATTTTTCTATTTATATATTGAATTAGTTATTTCCAGTCTTATTTAAACTTAGTGCTTTCTTTAAACCGGATGAACCTTTTATAAAAATATGAGTTTAACGTAAAGAACACGAACAAGGTTTTATTCAACTGAATTTCTTCCAGTTTACTAACAAAATATATAAATTTAAAAGAGATATAAATAATAAAATAAAAAGGTTATGTAATTTAAAAGAAATACACGTACTCACAAAAGCAGAACTTTTTTTTACACATTTTTTTCTTTAAAACCATAACAATGAGACTAACAATTACCTAGATCTTAGTAATTATTTGTTTTAATAGAACTGTTTTAATTGTACTGTTTACTTAGTTAACCTAAGTTGGTATTACATTTATTTTACATTTACTTTTTTTTTTAATTATTACTTTTAGACTGTGACGTTTACACCCGGAAGTAATGAGTCACACGTAGGTCGCTTATTTTCTTACACATACACACACAAAAAAAAAAAAAAAAAAAAAATGCACACACAACATACAGAAATGAATATACAAATTGTACATAGTTAAATTTTACATTGAACGCTGGGGTTATTAGTTAGATTAGGATCCACAGAGTGATTGAGGTATTTTGGTAAATGTTGCCAGTCAAGAGTAAGACTTCAAAGTCTCATCTGTTACGTAGTCAAAAAGACCCTGTACCCTCCCCCTCCCAATTTCTTGTAGGGCCTTGTGCCTAATTTTGTTGAATTGAATTTTTTGTACGTTTTTTAGGTTCAATTTTTTCTTTCTCAATAAAATATATAAACAAGATCAAAGTGTAGTATCTGTTCTTCAGATGCTGCACTTCATTTTCTTGTTCTCTTTCGGTGGAGGAGAAATCCTTCACGACTGAGACAATTTTTATTTTTGTACCTTTTCTCCACGTTAAAAAACGACCCTGGTGTCTAACTCTGTCCCGTGGGGAGGCATAATTGTTTATAATTGTACTATTCAGAAATATTATTTATAGTTCGTCCATTTCAGTTAGTATACATTTCCTTTACGCTTAATTAATTTACAATCATTAATATCGTTAAACAATTCCGTTTAAAACCGAAATTATGCCACCCAAACGAAGTAGAAACGAAAGTGAGGAAGAAAGAATGGAAAGATTGGAAGCTAATAGACTAAGAGTTGCTGCAATTCGCTCCAATGAAAACAATTCAGATAGAGAAAGACGTCTAGAACTTAACAGGATACGTCAAAGAGAAAGGA
Source organism: Euprymna scolopes (assembly GCF_053919585.1). Classification (NCBI taxonomy): domain Eukaryota; kingdom Metazoa; phylum Mollusca; class Cephalopoda; order Sepiida; family Sepiolidae; genus Euprymna; species Euprymna scolopes. The sequence goes on from NC_136522.1 coordinate 31,618,470, forward strand.
GAGCAAGACTGTCAGATTTGGAAAGAGAAACCCAACGTGAAGCTGACAGAACTAGACATGCTGTAAGGCGGTTAAATTCATCACAAGATGAAATTCAAGAAAGGCAAAGATATGCACTGGAAAGAGAAGCAATATTACGATCGAATGAATTATATGAGGTAAGTAGACGTACACAAGGTGAGTTGAGAGTGGCTCAACGACATCAGAATGAATCGGAAACCCAACGAAGCTTTCGCCTATACCAAGGGCAACAACGAGAGGCTGCATGGAGAGAGAGTATGACTTTGCCCCAGCAATTGACAGAAAACGAGGCAGTTAGACAACGAATGACTGCTTTGAGACACCATGAAATAGAACACTGCAATAGAAAAGGATTGCTCTACAACAAAAATGACTCTCTCACTACAGCTGATATAGGAAAAATGGACAAAGTATGTCAACATTGCTCAGCTGTAAAATTTAAAGGAGAAACCCCTGGTTGTTGTTGTTCTTCTGGCAAAGTTGTGCTTGATAGCTTTCCACCACTGCCTCAGTTGCTTCAAGATTTGCTCTCCGGCAATGGTCCCATCTCTAAAGATTTTCTGCAAAATCTACGCAGTTATAACAATTGTTTTGCAATGACATCATTTGGTCACAAAATTGCGGCAGTACATGGGTGGAATCCTTCTTTTAGAATTCGAGGCCAGGTTTGCCACCAGATTGGGAGTCTTTTACCACCTGAAGATGAAACAGCAAAGTTTATTCAAGTCTACTTCTTGGATAGTCTGGAAGAGGAACTACATAATCGGGGACGTGACAGTAGACTCAATAGAGACATTCTCCAAAGTCTGACTGAATTTTTACATGAGAACAACAGCTTTATTTGTCAGCTGAAAACAACAAAGGAGAGGATTGAAGAAGAACACTTGGTAGAACATAAAGTTGTCATAAGGGAAGACCGAAGGCCGCAAGAAGAGAATCCACGGCGATTCAATGCTCCAACAACAACGTATGAGATTGGAATATTAATGGAGAATGAACCAACAGCTAACCGGGATATTGTCTTGCGTTTTAGAAATGATACATTAAAATGGATCTCCGAACTACATCCCCTCTACGATACTTTAATGTACCTGTTAATGTACCCCTATGGTTCTCCATCTTACAACATCTACATGAAGGCATCCAATGGGCGAAAAGTTACCCAACAGCAATTTTATTCGTACCATTTAATGACTCGGCCTGGAAACTATTTTCTCTGGTACCGAAGGCTATTTCAACAATGGCTGGTGCAGATATGCAGAGATCCCTGACAAAGAGGAAGATCCTGATCTTCATGCTAAAGTGATGGCACATATGGTGCATGGACCTTGTGGACCATTTAATCCAAATTGTCCATGTATGATTGACAACAAATGTTCCAAAAAATACCCAAAAGAATTTCTTCAGTGTACCAAGCAAGGCCAAGACTCTTACCCCAAGTACAGGCGAAGAAAACCAGAAGATGGAGGCCAGACTGGTACAATAAGGATGAAGAGAAATGGTCGGTATGTTAATCAAGAAATAACAAACCAGTGGATTGTTCCGTACAACAAGGTCCTCCTTCAGCAGTTCAACGCTCACATTAACGTAGAAATTTGCAGCTCGATCCAAAGCATCAAATATGTCCTCAAATACGTGAATAAAGGATGTGATCAAGCAGTGTTTGAACTACAAAGAACTGATGGAGCAGCTAACCAACAAGGCCAAGTACAAAGTCACATTGTGGATGAGATCCAGCAGTTCCAGAATGCAAGGTATGTCGGCAGTTCAGAGGCAGCCTGGAGGATATTGGAACATCCCATCCATGAACATTTCCCCCCAATTGTACAACTTTCTGTTCATCTTGAAAATGGGCAGCGTGTCATGTTCTCAGCTGATACTGCTCTGGAACGAGCCCAAGGTCCACCGCCTGCCACAACTTTGACAGCATTTTTTAAACTCTGCCATGAGGATGACTTTGCAAGGGGTCTCAAATACGTAGAAGTCCCTGAGTTTTACACTTGGAACAAATCGACAAAGAAATGGATGAGAAGAATGCGTGGGGTACAAGTTGAAGGTACTGAAAATGATGATGTATGGAAGGCACCATGCATTGGGAGAATCTACACGATTAGTCCAAAAGCAGGGGAGTGTTATTTCTTATGCCTGTTGCTCAATGAGGTTGCTGGTCCAACTTCATTTCAAAATTTGCGAGCATACAATGGTCAGGTGTTTGAAACATACAGAGCAGCGTGCCTTGCTCGAGGCCTTCTAGAAAATGACCATCACTTGCATCAAGCAGTAGGAGAGGCAAGTGTCACTCAATCACCTTCAAATTTGCGAAGCCTATTTGTGATAATTTTAACAACCTGTGAGCCAAGAAATCCTCTTGAGATCTGGATGGCTTTTCGTGATGTAATATCTGAAGACATTCTTCACAGATACAGGCAAGAAGTTAACAATCCAGAAGCAGATTTTAATGAGGACATCTACAATAAAACTCTTTGTCTAATTGAAGAAAAAGTTCTCCTTATGTGCGGTCAACCATTGGCAAGCTATGGATTACCTGCACCAATGCAAGGGAGAGATGAAAGACTCGCGAGAGAGTATCAACGTGAAGTTACTTATAATCTTGAAGAACTTCCCTACAAGCAGAAAATATGCAAGAAAAACTGACCGATTCTCAAAGAGAAGTTTACAATTCATTCATGGCAATGTTGGAAGCACAAGGTGAAATGAACAAAAACATGATGTTTCTTGATGCTCCAGGTGGTACGGGCAAGACTTTTGTAATCAATTTGATCCTTGCAAAGATTAGATCCATGAGAAAGATTGTGCTTGCAACAGCATTCAGTGGCATTGCTGCTACTCTACTACAAGGTGGCCGCACTCTTCACAGCACTTTTAAAGTACCCTTGGATACTCATCGAATGGATCAGCCAGTTTGCAAAATTACTGGTAACTCAGCCTTGGCAAATGTAATTAGAGACACCTCTGCAATCATTGTAGACGAAGCCCCAATGACGCACAAGAGTGCTTATGAAGCAATTGACCGAACACTGCAAGACATCACAGGAAACAAGAATCCCATGGGTGGCATTCCAACCTTATTTTGCGGTGATTTCCGTCAAATCCTCCCAGTGGTTAAAAATGGCACAAGGGCTAACATTGTCAATGCAAGTTTGAAACAATCCTATCTCTGGAGGCACGTTATAGTGAAGAGACTGACTACTAATATGAGAGCCTATATCTCTGATAACACAGCTGCAGCAGACTTCTCAAAATTGCTTCTCCAAATCGGTAATGGTCAGTTTCCTATCACTTCTTCACCTGACACAATTAAGATTCCAACTGCGCTTGGTAAATGTGTCGGTAATCAGAAGCAACTGAAAGACAAAGTGTACCCAGACCTGCAAAACAATGGAAAATCACCGGATTGGCTTGCTGAGAGGGCTATTATTTCGCCATTAAACAGCAATGTGAATCATTTGAACAATTCAATAATGGATGAATTTCCAGGAGACACAAAGCAATACAAGTCAGTTGATTCAGCTACTAATGAATATGAAGCTGTTCACTACCCTGTGGAGTTTTTAAACTCTTTGGAGATATCTGGAATGCCTCCACACATTTTAAATCTCAAAATTGGATCGCCAATCATGATTCTTCGATCCTTGGAACCGCCAAAAATAACAAACGGAACCAGATGTGTTATCACCAGATTGCACACCAATGTACTTGAGGCCACCATTTCCTGTGGTCCCTACAAAGGCGAAACCGTTCTACTGCCAAGGATCCCCTTAGTTCCATCGGACTCAGTACTTCCATTTAAATTCCGGAGACTCCAATTTCCTGTGAAGGTGTGTTTTGCAATGAGCATAAACAAAAGTCAAGGTCAGACATTTAACACCATTGGCGTAGACTTGACATCAGACTGCTTCAGTCACGGTATGTTCTACGTCTCCATCAGCCGGACAGGAAGTTCAGAAAAACTCTACATTCTGGCTCCAAATCAAAGCAGCAGAAATGTAGTTTACCCTGAGGCTCTTTAGTGAAAAGTTCGAGAAATGGATATGAGGAAAAACTGACATGATCTGATTGTGGTAAGTTTTTAGTATTGAATGTGCAAGATAAAATTTAAGCAAGAGTTGAAAATGACTTCAATGAAAAATTTACTATGTAACATCAAGTAACCTTCCTTTTTGATGAAAATGTTTTGTGAAGTTCCTGATTGAATTTCAGTCACTACAAGAGGTAGTTAAAATGTTAATCACCTTATGCAATCGTTGCTCTTACAACATCAACTTACTGGAAAGGTGCCCACAGATTTTGGTACCCGAGTGCGCAACAAAGCTCCGTGCAAAGCACGGGTATCTTTGCTAGTATTAGAATAATTGTGTTCAGTCGTTGTAATCTCCTCGATAAGTACATTACGGGATGACCATCTTGTAACAAAATACCGGATACGAAATGCTCACTAGCGTCAGTAGTTAGAGTTATGTCTTTTTTAGGGTAAAAAATTTGTACTTTTGGTTTTTTTTTTCAAAGGCTTTCTGTTGGTGTTTTAACCAAATGAACTCCGTACTTTTTTCTTTACTTCGCAAATGGTTCTGTCAACTCATTATATTTTGCTCATATTTTCTATAAAAATTTACCAAACCCAAGAAAGACTCCAACTCTTCTTTATTCTTTGGGGTAGCCATTTTTAGAATTTTCTCTATTAGTGCTTCATCTGGAGATATCTCTTCCTTTGATATTGAGTAACCCAAAAATGATATTTCATTATTGTTGGTTACACACTTTTTTGTATTTACTGTCATGCCAGCGTCTCTTAGCTGGTTCAGCATATTTTCAGTTTTTTTCTTTAAATTTTCTTCATTTAAATCTCCAACACATATATTGTCTTGATAACAGATGATATTTTCAACATTTCCTATTACTTTTTCAATAGCTTTTTGAAAAATTGCACTTGCCGTTTTTATGTTATACGGCATCCTTTTCCACCTTAACAGGCCTATTTTCATCTATGGGAATTTGGTGGTAAGCTGGTTTCATTCCGGCAAGTTTATTTAAAGCTACTTCCACATTCGGAATAGGGTACGAGTCGGCGCAAACTTTATGGTTCACCATTATTTTATAATCTCTACAAATTCTCAAGTCACCGTCTTTTTTTTAATACCACAATGGCTGATGCCAATTTAGTTCCTCCTGGAGCGGCAGGTTCTAATAAATCTTCCTTTATTAACTTTCGCAACTTAGCTATTACTAACGGTAATAAATGCACTTGTACTTTTCTTGCTTCGTAGTAGGAGGGGGGGACATTTTCTTTTAATTCTAGGCTAGCTTCATAATTTTTTAATCTTCCTTTTTTTTCATTTCTATCTCATTAATCAATTTCGTGTAATTTATTTTTAATACATCATTCCCCAAAAGTCCATGCGTTTTTTTGGCAATTTGTAATTATAATGGGTACTACTTCATATTTTTCTTTTAGTTCTATTGAACCTTCAAAGTAACCCATAATTGCTATAACCGAGTTATCAAACTGATGTAATTGTACGTTGTTTTTTTTTTTTAAGCGGGTTTTTCCTATTTTTTCCCACAAATTTCTGGGTATTATGGTTACTTCACTGCCAGTATCTGCATTTCAACAACACAATTGTTGATTTTCAGTTTTATTTTTATTTTTGTATCTCCATTCCTTGATCCAGTATTTTGTATATTATCTTTCTTTACATTAAAAAATTATCTATTTTCATCCCATATTCTTTCCACATTTTTCGTTTTACACACTTTTTTGAAATGATTCTTTTTTAAAAACTTTGAACATGTTTTTCCAAACGCTGGGCATTTTTCTTTTTTCCTTTCATGAATTTTTCCACAGTACGTACAATTTTTCTTTTCGTTTCTACCGTGTACATGACAACCATTATTTCTTCAGAGGAGTTTTTTTTTTAATTTTGATTGTAGTTATGTATTATATCCTGCTGTTGTATAAATTCTAGACACATATTCAAGGGCATATTTGTAAGTTGTAACTGTTCCATTAGCTTATATCTATGTGCTGAATTATGACGTAAAATGGGGGGGGGTCACCTCAAATACACAAACGGAATGTTCAAGAAAGATTATCGCTACAGTCCTCTGTCTCCTCTCTCTTGGCTGATCGGGAATCATCTCCCAGCACCCAGAAATGAACATCGTTTTATAGGTTCCATCTTCACGCACACACGAGATTATGCGAGAACGGACGAAATAAAAATGCTGGACGCCATATTTGTTCTTCCTTTTCTTCGCCTGTACTCACTCGCTGAGCACCCACGGTAAGACTTCTCTTTCTTGCTTCTAACCACATGCCTCCCTGATCTCAAGATCACATTTCATAGTCTCTCATCCACTGTGGCGGTCGCCTCTCTCTACTTGGCCTCTGAGGTGTCTCGTCCTCCTCCTGTGGCTGCACACTCCCCTCCACTGCTTCGCCCTCAACTGGTCTGACGTCGAGAATGTGCCTCGGGACTCCTCCCACCACAATGTTGTTACTAGTGTTCCTCCCAGTCACGCGACCCCTACTCCATTGTGTGGTGCAGCGCGCCCCCGGTGGCTTCACCCATACCTCGTCCCCGAGTTTAATTGTCCCTGTGGCCTCTACTTCTCGGCTTGCCGGCTCCACCCTAGGATGCCTCCAGGAATATGCAAACATTGACAGTTGCGGGACCGTCTCTGGTACTTGTCCCAGTTTAGGCGACATGTTATACCAGAAGACGGCTTGCTCAGGTGAGGTGCCTCCTCTTTCCGCAACTGCCTTTATGGTGCGATGGTTTCTCTCTACGATCCCGTTGCCACTAGGTCTGTAGGCAGCTCTGAAAAATTGTTGGATCTTCCATTTCTTCAGTACTTCTGTCACTGCTACTGACTTGAACGCAGTCCCGTTGTCGGTTAACAACTCTTCCACGGGGCCTCGCTCCAAAAACACCTCATCAAAGATTGCCACTATTTCATTGCCTGTTCCTCCACGTAGCTTCTTCCATAGGGCAAATCGCCCGGGCTCACAGTCAATCATGGTAAGATAAAGTCCACCCCTGTAATGGGTGACATCGCATGCCAATCTCTCCCAGGTCCCACTCACCTCCAATTGGCCAGCTTCATGCGTGCTTGGAGCAGGATCAATCGACTGACATCTGTCGCATGTCCTGACCACTTGCCTCATCTGCTCCTTAGTGATCCTTGGGTCGACTTTTTTCACTAAGTACCAAGTCCTCTCTACCCCCATATGGTGCAAATTGTGCAGTTCTCGCACGCCAACATCATCTAGATCCGATGCAGCAACAACATCTTTCTTTGGCAACAGCTAACTCTTGTTCACTCTCGTGAGAGCATCTGCTCGGTTCTTTTCAGAAGCCACCATGTCTACGCAAAGCTTCAAACAAAACTCTTGCATCAGCTCAGCCAGCACCCCAAGCCTGCGCTTCACTAACATCTCCGCAGCCCCTCTCGTTTTTATCCTTTTTTCGCTTGAAATGAGAGACTTTAGCCAAGCAAACACCGTGGCAGAGTCTGTTTTGATGCAGATGTCACGTAGTCCCCATTTCAAGGCCAGATTGACTCCTTTTATTGTCGCGTCTAATTCCGCCGCATTGATGTGGCTGACGTCATTCTTTTTCCTCAACCAGGCTGCATCTTCTGCAACTACTCCTCCAATTTCCGAAACGACCCCTGTTGCAATGCTGCTCGCATCGCACCACACGACACCATCCAATGTTCGCGGTATGTTCCAGGTTCCCCGGACTGGGTCTTGCCGTTCTGCTTCTTTCAGGAGCTCTTCCATCATGGCGACCGTTCTTTCTCCCACCTTGTCATTCCATCCTCGCCCTTTGGCGTGTCTCTTTATGTAGCTGCATGCTGGTCTAAGCCAGCTAGCAATGGGGTAATGTCCGATCAACTTTCCGCATATGGAAAAAAGCTCACGTCTGTTGAGCTCCTGCTTCAGTTGTGGGATTTCGTTTCCCCTGCGAAACTCTAGGCCGCCTGACGCACCTCGTTTCAGTTTTAGGCCCAAAGCAGCCCCTCCGTTTAATTTTTCCGGCTCTTTGGCGACCAACCCGAACCTCTTCAAATGAGCTACCACCTCCTTGGCAGATACCACAGTCTCATTCACCAGAATGTCGTCTATGTATGAGCTCACTACCCCATCTCCCTTTTCCATTGTCTCCAGAATCTTCCTGAGGATAGTTGACATAATCTTGGGTGCCGAATTTAACCCGAACCCTACTCGTGTAAGGCAGTAGGTTTTGCTTTTGTACTTGACTAACTGATATTTCCAGAGCTTCTTGGCAACATGGAGTTGCAAATAGGCAGATTTTAGATCTACCAACGTAGATGCGCCATTCATCTGCCTCCATTCCCTAATGGTCTCACTGCACACATATACGGTGTCGCCTCCCGTATGGCACTTAACATGGCCGTTCAGCTCTCGGAAATCCAGGACCAGTCTTACTTTCCCTTTAGTTGTTTGCAGAACGGCCATCAACGGCAAAATGCCCGACTCCACATCATCCGTCCAAGGCATCAGTATCCCCTCCTCAATCCATCGGTCAACTTCCTGCTCGAACTCCTTTCTCGCCCCTCCTCTAAGCGAATTTGTGTAGCACGCCACCCTGTTTGTCAGCGATGGCGCTTGATGTTTCCATGCCCACTCCACCGTCCACCGCTCTCCGTCGAATTCGGCTCGGAAGTCCTGATCTTTGATCGACAATTTTCTTTCCTCCCCGGCCTTGTTGATCCCTCTGGGGGCGTTCTCCGTCACCGCGCACTCAGCTAGTCCGAACCTCACGTTGTCACATGTGATGGTAACACCTCCAAGGCGGCATATAACATCCATTCCAATGATGGCTTGGACACCAGGCACCAGGCGATCAGTGACAATTGCATGGACCCTCATCCGACGTTCAGCAATATCAATAGTGATGGTCTTCCTCCCTCGACACTTCACTCGCGACCCATCGAATGCCACTACTTCACCCTTCCCTTTCCATCTTCCGACCAGGGTAGTGTGCACCATGGTAGTGGTGCAGCCAGTGTCAATCAGGGCCATAATTTCCCGTCCTTCCACCGCAATCTTCTGTTTGGGCATCTGCTACGGGTGCGCCTCTATTCTCGAATCGGGACGGCCGCTGGCGCGTCGGCCTCCCTGTCGGCTAAGAGAGATGGCACAAACTACTACTATGCTAACCACAAACTACTACTATGTGAAACACAAACTACTACTATGTGAACCACAAACTACTATGTTAATCAAACACTACTACTATGCGGACCACAAACTAATACTTTGCAAACAAAAGCTATTACTATGTGAGCCACAAACTACTACTATGTGAACCACAAACTATTACTATGTGAACCAAAAATAACGATTATGCAAACCACAAATTTTTGTGTGAACCACATAATACTACTATGTGACCACAAGCAATTACTATGTGACTAACAAACTACTGCTATGCAAACACCAACCTACTAATATGTGAACCAAAAATATTTCTATGCGAACCACAAACTACTACTATGTGACCCACAAACTATTGATGTGTGAACCAAAACTACTACTATTCAAACCAAAAACTACTACTATTCAAACCAAAAACTACTACTATTCAAACCAAAAACTACTACTATTCAAACCAAAAACTACTACTATGCAAACCAGAAACTACTATTATGCGAACCACAAACTACTACTATATGAACTCCAAACTACTACTTTGCAAACTCCAAACTACTAATATGTGCACTCCAAACTACTACTACGCGGACCACAATATACTACTATATGAACCACAAACTACTACTATGCAAACCACAAACTACTACTATGCAGACCACAAAATACAACTATGTGAACTCCGAACTACTACTGTTCGAACCAAAACTTATTACTATGTGAACCACAAACTACTGCTATGCGAACCACAAACTACTGCTATGCGAACCACACACTACTACCAGGTTAACCACAAACTACTACTATGCGAACTACAAACTACTACTATGTGAACTCCAAACTACTACTATTCGAACCACAAACTAATACCAGGTGAACCACACACTACTACTATGCTACTCACAAATTACTGCTTGCCTGCTACATGAGACTACTCTTCTTCAACCAGCGGACTCTAGCCCACTCCTTCTATTTCCAGCGCTTCCTGCAGCTTTCAGCTCCCCCTTCAGCCTTCCAGCCTCTGCTGCAACTTTCTGCAACCCTCAGTAGTATTCTAGAGCCTGTAGCCGTCAAACTACCCCTCTCAGTACCGGTTGATGTCAAGCTACTCACTCCAGAGCCTGTCAACGTCCAGAAACCAATGCCAGTGTCTACTGGCGTTCAACAGACCTGATCCAGTACCCACTGCTGTCTGAGTACCTCCTCTACTTGCCTGTTGACGTCAGGCTTATTCTGATTTACTTGGACTGACCAAAATCTCCAGACCTTTTTGAATTGACTATTTGCACTTTTTTCTTTTTGGAAAATACAAAATGATTCATCCTCTTTAAACATAATTCAGCTTTTTGTTTTTTTTACCTCTGTGTCCAATATTCTTAGTTGTGCAGTAGATTGTTTTTTTCACCTGTTTGCTTCCCTCTGCAAGAAAATATTTATATATAACAATCTGAAAAACGGTTAAACAAAATGATTCTGCTGTCATATTTACCGAAATTCAATTTATTTTATTAAGTTTTAAAAATGGAGACTTAATTCAATGCTTTAATCCTTGGCGGCCACTACTTTTACTTTTCTTGCACCAAAAAGATTTTTACTTTAAAATAAAAATGTTATATTACAGAAAATTGGCAAAATTAATTTACAAATTAAAAGTGCCGGGCGTTATGTAAGAACAAGAAAAAATGGTTAGGGTCATATCTTGATTCTCGATAATGACTTAAAAATAAACAAATTACTAGTAGAAATTAACCCAATAAATATTATGATAACATTTATTAGGTGAGTTTCTATCAGTATTTTGTTTTATTTTTATTTTTAAGCCATTATCGAGCCTTGGAATTAAGGGTGACTTTCTAAATAATCTGCAGAATCTCAAGAGGGGGGTCTTTGTTAACTATTCTGTGCTTTCATTTAACAATTTGATAAATAAACTTGAGAAATTGAAACTATTGCTAGAAGTTGTATTAGTGATGAAGTTTAATATCAAAGACAGAATCTGAGCAAACACATTTTGCTGCTAATTTTGTAATCGGGTACTATTCTGGTTTGTTAATATTTATGAAATTATTGGTGCTTTTGTTTTTGTTTGTTTATATTTTGCCCCAATTCACAATTATAACTTTTTTGTTGTGAAATAAATTTTGCTATTATTAGAGCTCTGGATACTTATGCAAAATAGTATTGAACGTGCTGAAATAATGACTTTGTTATTTTAAAAATCATACTCTATTGAGACCCCCCCCCAAAAAAAAAAAAATTGAAGTACATAGTTTTGGGTTTAACATTGATGAGGGGCCTCTTAGCAGCTGGCAAAAATGACAAGTTTACTGGGCAGAAACCAAAAACGTAAAATGGGGACAAGCAAAATAGATATTAGTTCTGGTGAGTTCTGGCTTGTCTAGGGTTATAAATTTTGATGAAAGAGAAAGACTGTATATCGTTTTATATTCCTTATCTCTACTTCCACAAAGACTTTTCACACTGACTAAGCAAAAGATCTCAAATTAGCAAAAAGCATTATTGACTGTGATTAGCCCATATTTAAAAAAGCCTACCCCACCCTACTAGTGTAAATGCCTATTAAAAATATTTATTTAATTTTTTGGGTTTTCGGGCTTACTCTTATTTTAGACTAGAGGAATGTGAGCTTAACCTGTACTTCCAAACGTTATTAAAATGCCATTTTTACCTATTTTTCCACTTTTGTCATGTTTTATGGATGGCATTTTTACCAGTGCCATTTTTACCGGTGCCATTTTTACCGGTGTCATTTTTACCGGTGCCATTTTTACCGGTGTAATTTTTACCGGTGTCATTTTTATCTAAATTCGTGCATAATATCATAAAAAACTAGATACCTTCAAGGTCTGTGTTCCTAATTTTATCCATTCCATACTAAATAACAAAGGCGCTGGTAACCCTAACCCATTGTCCTTTCCTCTCCATGTCCTATATCTTTACAAAATCATAATTCGCCCATGTATGAAGTATTTTTGCCACATCTAGGCTGGTGCATCTCCAACTAGTTTTTAACTCTTAGAAAGGGTACAAAAAAGAATCTCAAATCTAATAGTTCCAGCACTACCGTCAAGCGTCAACCTCTGTCCCATCACCAAATGGTAACACCTATGTGTTGGTTTTACAAGTAATTTAATGGAATATGTTGTAATGAACTTAGAGCACTTGTGCCCCCTTAACGTACATATTTCCAACCAACCAGACAAACAACAAAACCCTACTTTTTCATTGTTGAGGTCTCTACATGCTGGAAAACCTTTTACTCTAATAGTTTCTTTCCTCGAATTGCTAGATTTGGTAATTCCCTTCCTGTTTCCTGCTTCCCTGACTGTAGTCATCTGCCGAAGTTTAAACGCAATGTAAACAGACATTTTGCTACTCAACTCCCCACAATCCCCTGTTAGACATGACTCCCTTATGTTCCAAGTAGTAATATGCCTTGTTTGGGGTGAAAAAGAGTAAACATGTGTGTGTGTGTGTGTGTGTGTGTGTGTGAGAGAGAGAGAGAGAGAGAGAGAGAGAGAGAGAGAGAGAGAGAGAGAGAGAGAGACTATTAGATGCGTCTGTGCCTCTTTATTATTACTTTATTCAGATTGCTCACAAGCCCACCTGTGTGGCTAACACTGATGGTCAGTATACAAGTCTCGAAGACCTTTTTCTCACAACTTGCCCTGAGCTACGGTCATCCTCCATTCTGTTTCCACTGGAAATTTCTGACCACTCGGTTGTCTCAGTTAAAATAAAAACAAAATGTAATAAGTTCTCAGACATACCTCTCCATCATACAGTATATCGATACTCTAAAGCTGACTGACTTATACACATAGATTCGAAAAAGTGGTAAAAAATCAAATATATACCAAATAAATGTTATCAAAGGCAAGGCAAGTTACTCTTCTACATATCTGGATGAATGGTTTTACCCACTTTAAAACGTGTAATCGCTTCGAAAATCATACAATGTTTATCAATATATTTTAAAAAGAAAAATGTTGACATGCTCGCTATTGAACTCGGTGTTCGAGGAAATGAGTTCAAACAAACAAATTATACAAAATACTGTTAGAAACCTACTGAATATATGTCCGCCTATGTCACGGTAACATATATTGAGTGACTTTCTAACAGTATTTTGTATAATTTTCCCAAACTTACCGTGCGCAACAGCAAGCATGCCACCATTTGCATTTTTCAAATACATCAGTAAACACTGTATGTTTTTCGAGCCGAATAAACACTTTACATTAAATAAAAACACTAAAGATTTATCCAGTTTGGTAGAAAAGTAACTTATCTTGCCTTTGATAACATTTATTTGTTTTTTAACAACTAAAATATTGAAAATTCACCGATCGTAAAAAAAAAAACGCTGTGAAATATGCTAATTTTAAAATATTTGGAAATACTCAGCGAAAAGTTTTATTTATTATTACAAGAACGGACTGAAAAATATATAAAAATTGTTTGTTTTGCAGTAAAAAAAAAAAAAAAATGAAATATTCGACTTTCTCCGATAGAAATAAAAGTTCAAAAACTAGTTCACTTACTATATTTTGTTAGATTAAAATTCTCCCAATGTGCAATTATAATAATTATTATCCGAATGGAGAATAGTTCTTTCTCTTTAGAACATACATGGACAATCGGTAACACATATTGGTAGCCATGGACAATCGGTAACACAATCGGTAGCCAAATTTTTTATGCCTGTTAGCATGACCACGTGGTTGAATACCGGAAACTTTCTATACCTACAAATTGATCAGGAAGTGACGTTATACTGTCATGTTCACTGGTCTACTCTCTCGGTGGTGGTGTTCATACTCTCCAGAAAATTCCAGCAAAAACCTAACATCCAACTGTAGTTCTATTCAGAATGTGCTGCTGCCATTGTGCACAGAAATCACTTTTTCCATTGCTTTCAACGTAATAGATGTACTGAGACTAAAGCCGCTTTCGGGACTGCCAGCAACCACTATAAAAGAGTTATAAAGAACGCAAGAGAGTTGTATGCTCAATACGTTAAGTTCAAAGTAGCTGAGCAGCAGCTTGGTTCTCACCAGTTTTGGCAAATAACAAACAGGGTTCTGAACAGAAGCGTGTGCTCTATCCCAACCATCATCAATGGAATTTCGTTAGCATCAGACAATGCTAAACTCTTTGCTCAGAACTTTGCAGCAAATTCTACCCTATGCGATCAAGTCCGCCAAACCCCCATATTTCATCCTGTACCTGGTAACATGCTATGCGATATACCAATATTGTTTGTGATGTTGCCAAGCTAATCAATTCCATTCATGCAAGTTACCATGAAAAAAACGATAAAGTAGAGACAGGCTTGCAACGTCTATTCTGTGGGAAAGAGGTTGCCGGGAAGAGAAAAGGGCATCCATATTTGAATTATAAGGTACTTATTTATTCCAAAAAGTATATGAATTGCATCATATCTTTTGAATTATTTTAACGGCTATATGAAGTTTACTCTCTTTCATAACTCTATACCACCTTTTTTTGTAATTTATAACAAATATTTCCGTTTCTGAAATGAAACAGATTCATACATTTCATTACATCAAAAATATATTTTCAAATATTTGTACTGGTGTTTTGTTTCTTAATTTCATTCATCTAGAAAAATAAAGATGAAACGTTGATGAACACATAACTTGTTTTTTTTTTCGTTCATTAATTCGCTATTTCTTTGGAATATTATTTTAATTATTATCATTCGTATGTGATATATATATATATATATATATATATATATATATATATATATATATCCTTCATTAAATCCTATTTTTGTTTTGTACTATTCGTACAATAAACCTAATGTGCTACCCGTAATCTTTGTCCGTAATTTGTGTGATTTTCCACGCATTTGTGGCGATCTATTATTTGGTGCTCTAGTTTTCCGACATGAAGGTTTCCTTAACGAAAGAGGACTGATCGAGTGTGTACATTTTCTTGAGTATCATCAACTTCCATTTCTTTTTCATGCTCGCTTAACCTCCGTTTGATCTCCATTGCTTCTTCAGGGGATTGTTTATGTGGGGGGGGTAGATGGGTTGAGCAGTTCCTGGTGTGGCTTAATGTGGGCCATTCACAGTTTGGTATATCTTACGGAGAAACAGACGGTTGCACAATGTTACTCCACTGCTCCCATCTACTCACACCATCGTCCATCGGTATAGGAAGTTATTAACCTGGTTCTAGATCTTGACAAAATCTCAGATTTAAAGTTCCTGGATTGGACAACAATACTGGTTTTAGAACTGTTTGTTCTGCATGTACTTCTTGGCCGTTGCCACCTCTCTTAGCTCACTTATTTCTCTCCACTGTTTCTTCACTTGGTATTTATCTCATAAGACAGTAAGATGGTCTTTAATGACTCAACTATATAGCATTACGACTGGGGACATGTCAAGATCTTGGACAGGAGTGTTTTGATGGGCTAGTAATACTCGAGCAGCTCGATCATGGCATAAGCGCCCATAACTGTGCATGTTGTTGGCTAATATGTTTTGTGTTTTAACATCTAATTCTGAACGATTGTTGCTTTGAGCATGCTAACCGATGAAGTGCGTTTCTGTATACCCCAGTTATTCAAAAAGGGGTGGTACTCCTTGGACTAAAATGGTGATCCACCGTCTGAAGAAATTTCTTCAAGTTCTCAAGGCATTGCACACGGTTTTAGCCCTTCCCAACGTCATTATGGCCACTTTGACCAATCCAGTATATCGAGCCACAGACACTATGAAGTTCCTTCACCTGTATATCGACAAAGTTAACCATCACTTGTTGAAATGGAAATTCCCGGTCTGCTGGGGACATTTCCCTAGGTTGAGATGGTGCAATTGTGTTGCAAGTGCAGCACTGGCAACCGGTTTGCCTGATGTTAGCATCTAAACCCAGCTAGACCGATTGTTGTCTTACATTTGCAAGCATGCCATTTACGCCTTGATGTGTGTGAAGTACTTCTGCTTGAGATATTGCCGAAATATCAGCATTTTGTTACTTTTGATGATAACTCCTTCCAGGCAGTATAATCCTGCAAACTCTATCTATGGATGTGTCTGAGAAGATCAGGCCGCCTTTCTTCAGGATTTCTGCTGGGATGCCATCAGAACCAGCCGCCTTGTTGTTTTCCATCTTCCTAATTGAATCCCGCACCTCTTCCAGACTGGGTGGTTCTCCCATGCTCTCAATTATGGGCTGTTGAGGGAGTTTTTCAAGGGCCTCCATCTCTGGAGTGGTGTCCCTGTTCAGAAAATCCTCATAATGCTCTTTCTATCTATTTGTTATTTCTCCCTTTCCTTTTAGCAGCATGAGCCCATCCTTAGAATAAAGGGGGGGGTCAGAGAACGGTAGCTGGGGCCATATACCACTTTTGTGGCTTCAAAGAATCCTCTGGTGTCCCCAGAGTCAGCAAACTGCTGGATCTCCTGAGCCTTCTTCATCCACCAGATTGGACAGCCGCTTTAGCCTTGGCATGGGCAGCTCTTTTAACCTTGCAATTGATGTTATTCTGCTAGGTGAAAAAAGTTTGCCTCTTGATGTCTATAAGCTGTTGGATTTCGGTATCGTTTTCATTGTATCAATCCTGATGTTTCTGCTTTTTCTGCCCTAGAATGCTTATACTGGAGTCCATGATGTCAGAGGACAACTTGTCCCAGTGCTCTTCAGTGTCATGCGGATACTGCTTGGGCAGGTCCGCGCTAAGAGCCGCCTGGAGGTGTTGTTGGTAGGTGATATCGCCCAGCTGGTCGATGTTGAGCTTTGGTCGGCTCTGTCTTTTTTGCATCCTTTGCTTCCGCATTAAATGGATAGACATGATGGAGCGAATAAGACGGTGGTCGGTCCAACAATTTTCTGTACTGGTCATTGCCCTGGTGTTCAGCACATCACAGTGGTCTTTGGCACGGACAATGACATAGTCAATGAGGTGCCTGATTTTACTTCGAGGGTGCATCCATGATGTTTTGAATGCGTTTTTTTGTCGGAAAAGTGTGTTTGTGATGATCAGGTTATGTTCTGAGCATTTTATCAGTAGGAGTGTACCATTTGAGTTAATGTTCCCAACTCCTTCTCTTCCAAGCGTTCCTCTCCAGTGCTGATGGTCTCGTCCCACTCTGGCATTGAAGTCTCCAAGTAAGATTATCTTGTCCCCCTTGGGGGCCCCGGATAAAATGGTGTCATGGTCAGCATAGAAGGTCTCCTTTATTTCATCATGTGCATCAAGCGTTGGAGCATACGCACTAATCACAGTGGCCATTTGGCTGCCCGCAAGCATCAGGCGCATGGTCATTAGGCGTTCGTTGATGCCCACAGGGGGCTCATTGAGGTGGCGGATGAGGCTGTTCTTTATAGCAAAGCCCACGCCATGGATATGTGGCTCTTCTGCAGGCCTTCCTTTCCAAAAGAAGGTGTACCCGCCTTTCTCCTCCCTCAGCTGCCCGTCGTCAGCCAGTCGGGTTTCAGAGAGCGCAGCTATGTCAATCTGGAACCTCCTTAGCTCTCTTGAGATAATGGCAGTTCTTCTTTCGGGTCGATCACTTGTTTTGTTGTCCATGAGGGTCCTTACATTTCAGGTTCCAAAATATAGGCATAAGTTTTCTTTCTTTTTCCGACCGCGTGGTGGTGATCCCTCTGGATGCGTTAGTCCAAACGTGGTTTTTTGAGGCAGGTTATTTTTAGGGGTACCTTTTCTAACCCCCCTCCCCTACTGGGGTGAGCAGAGTGGATCCTAAACAGGGCTGCTCAGTCATGGATGCAGCTGCCGAAAAACTCTTTCTGCCTCGGTCCGTGAGGTTAGCGACTGAATCTGACACCCACCGCCTATATGCCAGGTTGCAGCTAGGAACTGCCAGACTACACTGTCCTGCTCCCGTCACCACTTCCTGGTCGCCACAGGACTTTTTCTATCCGGGAATTAAGGGAGAGCTCTCTCTGCCTAAGTCCGGGAGCTTAATGACTAAAACTGTCAGAAGACTTTTCCATCCATGATGTAGAGTAGGATGTGTTCCCTTTCGGGAGAACGCTTGCGCGTGATGTCTTTTAACGTGGGGAGACTGATGCATCTGCAGCCACCACACGGCCCCTTGGCAGAGGAGGGCCTGATTCCAATGGCATGGAGAACCACGACGACTGGAGATTCTCTTCTGTTGCAGCCTTCATCCGCCTTCAGTGCCGTTGTGTCATTATTGTCATCATCCGCCGCATCAGCCATTGAGGTCTTTTGGATCACTCTTTGTCTGGAACCTCCCCTTCAACCTTACCGCCATGGGTGGCCCTACCAGGAGCCTAGGCTCCGGACGGCATCGCTCTCAGGTTCATCGGAACATACAAGGTTCTCCATCCACGACAAGGTGGCGATCCAGGGAGAACATTTTATTGAATACACACACATACACACACACGCGCGCTCGTGTGTGTGTATGTGTGTGTATGTGTGTGTGTGTACCAAGGTCAATCTGAAAGTAAGACATCCTATTTTTTTTACTCAAAAACTAAAACATTGATGAGCTACGAAAATTGGAGTGGCACCATTAACAATAGCGAGCTTTTGTGTCCCAGAATTTATTTTCCCTTAAAGTCACTACCATTTCTAATGCACTTACGGTGCCAAGCTTATCAAAAACCTTTACTCCAGCAAAGCAACTGGTACTAACAGCATTCCAATTATAGTGCTGATGAAACTTCAACCAGAACTGGTTCCCATACTTACAAAGCTGTTTAAACGTTGTCTTAAGGAGAAAAACTTCCACACACACTTGAAAACTTCATTAGTCTGCCCTGTATTTAAAAATTCAGAAGATCGTTCATCTTCATATCAGTAAAAACCAATCAGTCTCCTGTGTGTTATGAGTAAGCTGCTGGAAGCTGTGTTAAATATAGAAATGATCAACTACTTCAGCCAAAAAAAAAACCCTACTCAGTGACATGCAATATGGCTTCCGTTCTGCTAAATCTACAGCTAATGTGCTAACTGTAATATCATACAGTATAAGTAAATCTTTCGATAGGGCTTCGTTTCTTGAGCAACTGCTCTTGACATATAAATAGCTTTTGATAGAGTATGGCATAAAAGTCTGCTTCACAAGATTTCTAGCTACGGAATTGTTGGAAATGTCCTCTCAGTTATTAAATTGCTTCTCTCTGATAGCTTTATAAGTGTAGTGGTTGATGGGCAGAAATCAGAAGTTCATAGTATCGACGCTGGTGTTGGTCAGGGTTCTATCCTGGGCTCAATTCTCTTCCTGAAATTCATCAATGATCCCCCAAATCACACTCCTAAATCATTCATAGACAACAGACAACACTACCATCTACAGCAACGCTTCAAAGGCCGGCAATGGCCGAGAACTTTCTGATTCTCTCTCTTCTGATCTGGGCCATATGATGCAATGTGGAAAGAGGTGGCTGGTTAATTTTAATGCATCAAAAACCAAGCTTCTCTCTTTCCACTAATAACACTCTGACCCCAATCTGGTTCCAATTGAAATGAATGGCTATCGTCTTAGGGAAATCTCGAGCTTTGACAGGCTTCTGGTTCTGATCTTCACTCCTGATCTGAAATGGAGCACATACATCAAATCCGTTGTCAAGATCGCCGGAAAAATGGTTGGATCATTGTACTGATCCAATAGATATCTCACTTCTGATGAAATCCTCTATCTGTATAAGTAGCCAAGTACGACCTAGAATAGAGTACTATTGCCATATCTGGGCTGGAGCTGCTCGGACTACACTTTCCTGCCTTAAAACCACTTTAAGTAATAAAGTAATGGTGAGTAATGTCTTTTTCTCTCTCCTGCAGCCTCTTCCCTACAGAAAAAACGTTGCTAGTCTGTTTCTGCTCTATCGTTATTTTCATGGCGACTGCTCGTCTGAGCCCCAATCTATGGTTCTCCCTCGTCAAACTTTAATAAAAAACACTCGCCAAGCTACAACCACTATCAACAATTTCCTCCACTCTCTATTTGTGCTCTATCTTCACCTCCAACTAAATGTGGATTCTATGAATAAGCTTCTTTCCTAGAACTGCCTGTCTGTCAAACTTTGTTCTGTTATCCCACCTTCCAGCTGACTAAATATGGTTGTATTCGAGTCTAGTGTAAACAGGTTTTTGCTGCGACGTCCTCCGAAATAATCAAATTATGCAAAATTCAGACTACTAACGATTACTAGACTGTTGTTCTGACGACTACCGTACACCGATTAATTTTATTCTCGAGAGGCCTTCCGGTCTTAATAATGTGGTAACCCCCTGCAAAAAAAACTTTTGCTAGTGATGAACGAGAGCCTTGATACCTCCACCATAAAAGTCTAGAGTGTGCTTTGTCACTTATATCTCTACCGACAATCTGAAGTTAAAGAACCCATATCCTAACTTTGCTATCAAAATAAATAAATAAATGAATGCACACACGCACGAAAGCAAACTTTGTGACCAGCAAAAACAATACGAAATACATTGAATAATAAAAGTCTTAACATCATTGCTCTTAGATTAAATGAAAAATATTTTCAATAAAAAAGGTGTAATCCGTTGAAAAAAAAAAGAAAGAAAAAATACAAGGAGTATGGCCCTGAGGTTTTTTTGTTAATGGGCTTATAGATGGAGAAGGGGTGAAGGAAATGAGGTCATAGGTCACAACAAGGAATACATTTAATTGACAATGTTTGAAATATGTAGAATCTGATTCCATGCAATTAAGGACAGACGAATATTGAAGATGAGAACCGGTTTTATTTATCAATGACAGTTTTAATTAGAAGAGGTAAAGTGTTCGTAGGATGTTTGTAGGTGTGTATGCATTGATAAGGAATGAACTTTTGTAGGCTTGTATAATTAAACAAAGAATTAATGTTCGCAAGCGTACTTATCTTTTCGGACGACGGGGGTGGTAAGTGGGTGGCCGGTCGTGCTACTTCGGTGATATGTGTCCAGGCTTTTAACTTGAAAGCGGCGACTACTTTCATCAACAACTAGCAGCACGGCGTCTTCGCCTCCTGTGTTTTTTTCCTTCTTTTTTCGTTCCCTAAAAATGCTTCGTTTTATAGGGGCACATCGGCTCCCACTGACTGTAAATTTTAGGCCTTTATTTTAGGCGCGGAGCTCTGCCATTGGTTGATAATTCTTTTGTGGTTATCTTATTTTTCTTTTTCCAAACGGAAACGATGCGTGGAGCCATGTGCAAAAGACGATTTTTCATTTTGTCTCTTATGCTGGAGACGTTAGCATCCGGTTCGCTGCTAATTCTCATCATGTTCCCACACACATCGCCACCCGAAATAGCGGAGCTATCTCGAGAGTGTCCGTGAGGATTTTGGTGGATAGTAGTAGCCTATGCTTTTGCGGTGTGGAGTGGGGGAGCGAACATTTTGGAAAGGATGGGTTTTTGTTCCTACCCCCCTTTATATATAGTAGACGTGGTCCTTGTGTTTCGCAAAGCGAACACGTCTACCTGAACGTGTTACAGTAGGTTCATTTGGTGAGTCTTCTATGTCCTGTCTTTGGGCGGACATGTCTCCTGGTGTAATGTCATCTGTTGTCATCAGTTCGGTGTCTTCATTGTTTGTGTTTCTGTTGTTATTGGAATTACTGAACTTGACTGGTTTTAGTCTTTCTACTGAGACTGTTTGTATATCTCCCGATGGCAGTTCGATTTGAAAGTGCTTGTTTTGCCTTTGGATAACCCTATGTGGTCCAGAGTATGGAGCTTCCAGTGGTTTTCGAATCCTATCCCTTCAAAGCCACACATGGGTTGCCGATTTTAGCTCTTCTGGTATGAATGCCTTTTGTGCTGTATGTAGCTGTCCTTCTGAGAGGAGAGCCATATCCAACTTTTGCATCTCTTTGGCCATTTTTCTTATGTCTTCTCCATGTAGATCTGGATTTTCTTGGCTCATTATTAGTTTTGGCAGTAGTAGTTGGGTCCCTGTAACTGCGGCAGCAGGGGGAAATCCTTGGTCGTTAGGCATGTTTCTAATGCCGAGCAGTACGATTGGTAGTGCATCAAGCCAGCTCTGCTGTCGTGTCATGATTGCAGTCTTTAGGGTCCGATGTAGCCTTTCGATCATTCCATTGGTTTTAGGATGATACGCCGTCGTGCAGAGTCTGTGGAATCCGATTATCGTGGATAAATCTTTGAACAGCTCACTCTCAAACTGGCTTCCTCGGTCTGTAACCACATGTAATGGAACTCCAAAACGGGAGATCCATATGGTTAAGAATGCTATTGCGATGGTAGAGGCAGATGTGTTCTGCAGAGGTGTGGCCTCCACCCATCTTGTTGCTCTGTCAATGCATGTCAGTACATATCTGGCTGGAGATGTGTATACACCATCATATGTGGTGGCGGGTGGTAATGGTCCAATGATGTCGATATGTACTGTTTCGAATCTCCCAGATGGTAGGGAGAATGGTGTGGTTTCTGTTTTGATGTATCTGGAGATTTTATGTTGCTGGCATTGAAGACAGCCTTTAGCCCAATTTCGTATATTTCTGTCCATGTCTGGCCAAAAGTATCTGGATTTTATCAACTTGGTTGTTGGTGTAGGTCCTGGATGCGAGATGTTATGAAATGTGTCAAAAATGTTCCTGCGTAACGGTTCGGGTATGTACGGTCTGGGAGTGGGTGTTGATATTTCACACAAGATGGATGACCCTTGTAGTTCGTATGGCTTTAACTGACTTTCGTATTTACGGAGTTCATCGTCAGTTTTCTGTGCTTCGCAGATGGCTGGTAAATCGCAAGGATCAATGGTCACTGCGCACGTTGGTCGAGATAGGCAGTCAGCAACAATGTTGTCTTCTCCTCTGATATACAACACATCTACAACATATTCTGTGATGATTGACAGATAACGTTGTTGTACATCAGATTTCATTGGTGTCTTGTTTTAAATGCTAGGGACAATGGTTTATGATCGGAGGAGAGGGTCACATTCCTACCTTCTATTTGAGGTTTGAAATGCAATACCGCTTGGTATGCTGCTAACAGTTCTCTGTTAAAGGTGGAGTATTTCTTTTGGCTCTCCGATAACTTTCGTGAGTAGAATCCAATAGGTATCGATTCACCGTTTACTATCTGATTCAGTGCTGCTCCTACCGCATAGTTGGAACTGTCTGTGACCAAGTGATATTGTGTGGCCTTCGGATCAGGATGTGTCAATGCGGATATTTCTGCTAGGATGGTTTTTATTTTTACCAATGCTTCTTTTTTGGGTGGGCCTAATTCCAGTGTTTTAGCTGCGGGATTGCGTTTAATGGCTTCCATCAAAGGCAGTAGCACATCTGCAGCCTGTGGGATAAATCTTCTGTAGAAATTGACCATTCCCAGGAATCGCCGGAGCGATTTAGAGTCTGTTGGCTCTGGAAAATTTTTTATATCTTCCACTTTCTGTGCCGTTGGTGTAAGTCCTTTAGCACTTACATTGTAGCCCAGAAATTCAATGTTATCTCTGAAAAATTGGCACTTGTCGACAGAGATTTTAAGGTTGTTCTCTTCAAGAAGTGAGAGAACTTTTCCAAGGTCATTGTGGTGTTGTTCCTCAGACTCTGAAAACACCAGGATGTCATCGATGTATACGAAAACGCAGCCCACCTCCCTGAGTATGCTGTCCATAAATCTTTGGAAGGTTGAACTGCTATTTCGCAACCCGAAAGGCATAAATACATATTCAAAAAGGCCAAATGGTGTTATCACGGCAGTTTTTTCAATATCGGCCTTCTGAATGGGGATTTGATGATATGCTTGTAACAAATCAATCTTTGAGAATACTCTCTTTTTAAAAAGCTTGGCTTCGAGGCTGTTAATGTTCGGGATTGGGTATCTGTCTGGTCTTGTCAGGTGGTTCAGGTATCTGAAGTCACCACACACTCTCCATTTTCCGGGGGTGATTTCGGAACTAGGTGTATTGGTGAGGACCATGGGGATTTCGATGGTCTTATTATTCCAATCTTTAAGAGTTCTGTGAATTCTTGTTTTGCCGCCTCATATTTCTCTTCGGACAGCTGTCGGACCTTGGCGTAAGTTGGAGCACTATCTCCAGTGTCTATGACATGGGTTACTCTTGTGTTAGATGCTGGACGTTGCTCTGTGCGTGGTGTGGTAAGCTTGGGGAATTTTTGGAGGAGAGACTGCATTGTTCCTGGTAGACTGTCATGGTTGTTTACCGTTATATTTTGTATCTGGGCTGTGACCCGTCCACCTTGTACATATCGGCGTGTTGTCTCATCCACCAGTTTACCATCGCTGCAATTCAAGATAAGACCGTAGTTCCGAAGAAAGTCTGCACCTAAAAGGGGGTTGACAGTGTCCGCGATCACAACTGTCCAAGGGTATGAACGGCGTAAACCTGGAATAATAATGTCCACTTGTATTTCCCCAAAGCATTTCATGACATCTCCATTGGCCGATGACAAACGTACAGGTGTGGAATTAATGGTTATATCAGGTGCCAGACTGTGTGGTAGTATTGTTACAGAGGCACCTGTATCTATTATGAAGTTAACTATATTTTGTCCGATTTTGGTGGCAACCTCAAATAGTTGCAAGTTGTCGGTTGCTGTTCCAACTCGCATTATAAGTTTCCCGAAGTTTGGTTAGGTTGCCTTACAGGTGATGATGGTCTTGATGTAGGTATTATTTTGCAGTTCGATTTTTGTGGCCATCTGCACGATGGTTTGCAGGTCCTCAATTTTTCCGCAAAGTACAAGTGTCCACGACAGATTTGGGGTTTCTGGTCCTCATAAAAGGGTCGTACATTATTGTGTGTTCTTGTAGCAATGCTGGTGGAAGCTAAATTTCCATTGGCTCTGGGTGGTGGTGCGGTAACATTGTGCACAAACTTTGGTCTCAGAAAAGGAACTATTTCATCCGCCAATGTACCCAATTCATATACAGAGGCATTTTTTACCGCTGCTATAACCGGGATTATTTCGGTGGGCAGTGCCTGAACGAATTTGTGGCGCACGAGTTCCTCTCCCACACCTACTTTACTAGCTGTCGCCATCAGTTGCTGTAAATATGTGCATGGTTTTCCTGTCATAGCTGTGGCGCCAATAAGTCTGTTGAACAACTCAGGTTTTGATTGTTCATGCATATTTATCACAGCCTCTTTCAGTTGTGTATAACTTCTAGAAGCAATGATGGTGGTGGGTAGGTTTGAAATCAAATCAGGGGGAAGATTTGAGAGGACATGATAGAATCGTGTGGTCTCGTTGGATATGTTCCTCAGTTCGAATTGGGCCTCGCATATGGCGAACCATCCGTCCACAGCAGCATGCATAAATCCCGGTATCTTTACAGAGACTGCTGACACAGTATCCTCCATTTCGAAATTTGTGGGTTACGCATTTGGTGGTTGACAAAAATGTTTAATCTCTTAGCGGATTGCCGTTCGTCCTGTTGATATAGTTAAACGTCTCTTTTTTTTTTCTTTTTTTTTTTGCAGAAGGAAGGTGTTTGTATAATTGTTCGCCAATTCTTATTTTAGTCACGTAAATTATTTTGAGCAAAAAAAAATAAAGTTAGGTTCTCTTAACTTCAGCAATAATACGTCTGTCCTTTTATTATTATTATTTATTTATTTTTGGAATGCGCGTTTTCATCGCGGTCGGCGGGTTCACCATTTATGGCCCGTGTTTTTTTTGTTTTTTTTTTTTTTGAAGGTTGGGAACCCGTTTTTATTTGGTTAATGGTGAGTTTAAATTAGAAGAGGTAAAGTGTTCGTAGGATGTTTGTAGGTGTGTATGCATTGATAAGGAATGAATTTTTGTAGGCTTGTATAATTAAACAAAGAATTAATGTTCGCAAGCGTACTTATCTTTTCGGACGACGGGGGTGGTAAGTGGGTGGCCGGTCGTGCTACTTCGGTGATATGTGTCCAGGCTTTTAACTTGAAAGCGGCGAATACTTTCATCAACAACTAGCAGCGCGGCGTCTTCGCCTCCTGTGTTTTTCTCCTTCTTTTTCGTTCCCTAAAAATGCCTCGTTTTATAGGGGCACATCGGCTCCCACTGACTGTAAATTTTAGGCCTTTATTTTAGGCGCGGAGCTCTGCCATTGGTTGATAATTCTTTTGTGGTTATCTTATTTTTCTTTTTCCAAACGGAAACGATGCGTGGAGCCATGTGCAAAAGACGATTTTTCATTTTGTCTCTTATGCTGGAGACGTTAGCATCCGGTTCGCTGCTAATTCTCATCATGTTCCCACAGGAGAGAGTATACATTGTACAGGTCCAACCTAGCTTTTGGTGTATATTAACAGTTTTAAAAATATCAAGGAATAATAATTAACTGATTAAGTAATATTAACGGTGAGGACTTTTCATAGTAAATCTTCAAAAAAAAAAAAAAAAAAAATTGAAAACTCCTCATCACACACGTTTGGAAATGTTTCTAGATATTTTTAAAATGTTTAGAACTTATCACTCCTTCTCCATCCCATTTTCCCTTTCTGTCCCTACCCTCGTCATCCAACTTTAAAAAATGCTAACGATTAAATGCTACGTCGCTAAGAAGTGGGGTCTCAATTTTTTACGTAAAATTTATATAAAGAAAAATAGTCTGCCACGCTAAAATGTTAAATTTTCATTATTAAAAAGAAGTCCTTCTTTTATATCATCTTTGAAGGTCATGGTTATGTCGTAAAAATATTTTTTTAAATATGTAAATTAATCAAGTAGTTTTTTCATTAGAAAAACATATTTGCTTTGTTTTTTGTTTTTTTTGTTTGAACATAATTCCAACTTGCAATGAAAAATACAACTAAAATACTCGTTAATAAATAATTTAGGATATGAAAAACGTAGTTATTTTTTCTTAAATCAAGTACTAGTTTTAATCACGCACAACTTTGGTAAAGAAAATATTTTTAAAAACATATAGGTGCACCTGAAAAATCGGCATCCCATTAAAATATTTTCCTTTTCGTCTTTTTTCAACTATTTCTGCTGATTATTGGACACTAAGCTACCAGATTATAAAACAATTAAGAAAATCAATATTTAAAGATTGAAAAGGTGTTCAGGTTAACATACAACTTTCTAGTAAATCGATCCCCCAGTTCCAAAACCGATTTATAGCCCCGATTTTACGTTGGCTCATTGAGACTCCCTTGTTATTATTTTTTATTTATTTATTTTATTTTGCGACTTTGCGTTTTGAGAAAAGTCCGGTGTCCTGCCCCTCTTTCATTATTTTTCATTTAGTCTACCCGTTGGCCCTTAAGGGGTAAGATAAAATTGTTCAAAATAAAAAGTGATTTTGACATTATAATATCTTTTATTGTCTTGAGAACGAAGAAAATAAAACTCAAGACGCCTCCAGAGCACGACTGCAAACACTAATTAAAATTAGGGAGGCTCTATTAAAAGCACTTCTAAAACCAAGGTTCTAACTCCCCCTCCTTGAAGAGAAAATATTTTTTAAGTAAAGCTTAAAAAAAAAATCGTTGGAATCCACAAGAGCGCTACTACAAGCAGTAAATATGATTATAAAAATTATTGTAGTTATATATTGTCTATTTATATTTAAATCGTTCTTTTTTTTTTTAACTAAAGAGGGTTTAATTACGTTTTTTTTTTTGTAAAGAAAACACGTTAAATAAGTTAAAACAAAAACATATTGTTGATCTTTTCTATTCTTTGAATAGCAACAGTGGCTTTTAACATCGGACTTAAGACAGGGCGGCCATAAAATAGGCACGCAGACGAATTTTTTGAAACCGGAAGTCACAAACCAGGTGGACGATTTTAATGCTCAATCAAGCAAGCAAGCAAGCTGATCTGAGTGTTATATATATATATATATATATATATATATATATATATATATATATATATATATATATATATATATATATATATCTTCTCTTCTTCTTCTATCTATCTATCTATCTATCTATATAAATAAAATGAACTCATTTTTTCACGTCGGATTTTGACCTTAATAGGATTAAAAATCAAAATATTTCATGCAAATATAATATGCACAAACGGCAGAACAATATCTGAGGTGTGTTATAGGCTTATTATTTCTCAAATTCCTCGATAATCTTAGATTTCTATACTTTTTCTGCTGAGAAGTCACGGCCAAAATCGGTTGAGATCAATGGAAGTGGTAAAGTATTTTCTCTCTAATAAATTCCTCCTCCCCCTGCCACCACTTAACACCGTTTGGGGATCGTTCACAAGGAACAGTTGAGAAGAGAACACCGGTTTGGCTTCGTAGTTCTTTCATGTGAAGTTATTTAAAATCACTAAACTAAGCTGCAGTGCTCTGTGGCGTAGTGGTTAGCGTGCTGGACAATTCACATTATATTTTCACGTTCGCGCCGACCTACCGTAGTCGTTTTTTTTTGTTTTTGTTTTTCCTAAACAACTGGAATGGACTTTTCTTGGTGGCCGAACTGTTAACGTTGCAGATGTTTTTTTTTTTTTTTTTTTTTTTTCACACTTTATTTTCCTACTTTTACTCATGACTCCGGGTTTGATCCTTCCTACTTACCTACCATAACATTTTTTTAAACTCCCCCCCGTCCCGGAAACAAACACTCGGGCAACGCCGGGTACCCCCGCTAGTATATATATATATATATATATATATATATATATATATATATATATATATATGCATATATATATGCATATATATATGCATATATATATACTATATACTATATATGCATATATATATATATACTATATATATATATATGCATATATATATACTATATATATATGCATATATATATACTATATATATATGCATATATATATATATATATATATATATATATATATATATATATATATATATACTAGCAAAAGTACCCGTCGTTGACTGGGTTCAAAAACAGCCTACAGAAAATGGATTCTGATTTCTGAAAGTATGATTGGTTATGAAAAGGAAGGGTTGTAAAGAGATAGCGTTGAATTTGGGGGTATCAAAACCAAAGCAAAATATGATGAAAGTAAAAATGAAATAGATAAACCCCATAATTTATTATACCATACCTGTTCACACTGAAACACTTATCACAATATTCTGTGGATCTATATTAAAAAAACCTTGTTAAACTTTGTGACATATTTCCATTCTATGGATGTCAGGCGCGAACAAACACCCCATAATTTTATTATACTATATTTCTTCAAACTGAAACATAATTATCAAAGTATACTTTCGCAGATATATATGAAAAGTCTTTATTAAAGTTTGTGCCTATTTCCATTCTCTGGAGGCCAGGCGCGAACGCAGACCCCACAATTTTATTATGCCATCCCTATTTAAGATAAAACATACTTATCCAAGTATTCTTATGTACATCTATATCAAAAAACACTTGTAAACGTTTTTTTTTAATTTTTTTCATTTGTTATTTCCATACTTTGTTGACCAGGCGCGAACGCAGACCTCACAATTTTAATGAACCACCGTTCTGCCAAATCAAACATACCCATTCCTGTGTCTCGATACATCTTCTATCATTATATGTAATCAGTTTTTTAAAATAGTCAACCATATAGGAGCCTATTCGTGACCACCCACACACACACACACATTCAGCTTTATATTTTTGAGAATATATATACTTGATTTTTCTTGAGAAATACGAAAAAAAAACAATGTATCAAATACTTTTGTTACCCACTGTATATAGGAGGAGACGCTGTACACCGATTTTAATTATCAATAAAGTTTTAAAAAATCAATACATATATATATATATATATATATATATATATATATATATATATATATATATATATATATATATATATATATGTATTAAAAAGCACGGAATTTTTTGTTTCATTATTTTCTTTTTTACCTTCTTGCGATTTCCGAATTTTTTAAACATATTTTTAGCAAAGATGTATAAGTTGGATCCATATGTTTGTTTTTGTATAGCAAGCGCTTTCGACTGGAACATTATCAGCATCCTTAGACAGAATATGTAATTTAGGTTCTTAAAATTACCTTTTAAAATTACGTTTATATATTTCGTCATGGTCACATTTAACAACTTTTACATGGCCATCATTGAAAAGAAAATATTCAATTCAACAAAAAAACTTTCATTTTTGTTAAGTATGTTGATGATATATTAATGCTTGCTAATAACATTAAAGAAATATTTGATTTTAAAAGTACATTTCAAACTAATTCAGTCCTTACCTTTACTTATGGTCTAAATACTAATAACAAAAGCTATTTTTAGACGTTATCATTTATTCAGGTAGCGATGAATTTATCACGTCCGTGTTAAAACAAACCTACATCCGTTAATTTCAACATCTTAATTTTTTTAGTTCTTAAATGACAAAAGTTAATTCCCGTTTCGTTACAAAATCGTAATAAAAAAATCTCATACATTGCGCGAAAGTGACTTCTTCAAACGGAAATATTCTTCAGCGAATTAAAAAATATAAAACAGGTCGTAATCAATAACTCTCTAGTCGATAAACAAATTAAACAAATTAAATTAAATTAAACAAATATTAGCAATT
Source organism: Euprymna scolopes (assembly GCF_053919585.1). NCBI lineage: Eukaryota > Metazoa > Mollusca > Cephalopoda > Sepiida > Sepiolidae > Euprymna > Euprymna scolopes. The sequence goes on from NC_136522.1 coordinate 31,649,234, forward strand.
TAAATAAAGCTGTTAATATTCAACAAGAAAATAATCTTCAACTAGTTAACATATTTTACCGCAGTCAGCTAGATGAAAAGTCAAAAACTGATTAAAATGTTTTCAAAAATATAATTCGCACACACGTCTCCCAACAATAATAAAAAAATCAAGTCTATTATAAAAAAGAAACTACATAGGACTAACCTTGTAATCAATAACACCACTCTACAGACAAATAACTTGCTAAAAAAAACAATGTCATTTATCAATTAATTGTCCTCTAGGAGAATGTATCTCTAACACTGCTTACTACATTGGCTATACTACTAACACGTTGTCACGAAAACTAAACCTCAAACTCCTCGAGACTAGTTCAATATCACGGCACTTCTTAAAAAACATGGTTGCCATCATTCCGAAGAATCATACTTGAAAATACAAAGATTCTACACAGCGATACTAATATAAAGAAACTAAAAAATACTGGAAGGTTTACATATAACAGCAAAACAACCTCAAACAAATAATATACACTATGCATGCAGTCGGAACATTTTAAAATGCTTAGGTTCGTAAATTCTAAATAATATGTATATATAAAAAATGCAAATGTAATTTAACTCAATATAATATTAATACTAACCTCGCCAGTTAAAAAAATTTTCCACGCATTTGATTAACCAGCCCAACACGTGACGATGACGAAATATATACATTTTACCACACGTAATACCAAACGTAATTTTTAAAAGGTAATTTTAAGAACCTAAATGACATAATATGCTAAAGGATGACGAAAATGTTCCAGTCGAAAGCGCCTGTTATCTATCTATCTATCTATCTATCTATCTATCTTATAAAAGTGAAAATGTGTGTGTGACTGTCTGTTTGTGTACATTTCCCTCCATAATAACTCTGTCCACTTTCGGTCCACTGACTGGAAATTTGGCATAAGGGGTATTGAGATTTAGGAAAATCTTTTTGATCGGTTTTCGGCCAGAAATTTTGCTGTCAAGTGGTCAAAGTTCAATGATTTAACCTTTGAAAATTCTACCAAACTCCTCCGACAATTTTGGGTCTAAACACTTGAACCTTTTGATATAGGTTCTTTGGACATGGATCAAACTTTTTAATTTGATTTGAGCCCAAAACAATACATGCTAAGGAGTCCCAATTGGGGTCAAATTAAAAAAAAAATTACCTCTGCGGTCTCTACCAAATTACTCAGCTAATTTTTGGTCTAAATATTTGAAATTTTACATAAAGTGTATTCAGATACAGGGCAAGCTTTTTAATCGTTTGTTTCCCTGAAAATTTGGCTTCCAGTGGTTCAACGTTCAAAAGTTTTACCTTCGCAGTCTCTAGCAAACTATTAAGCCAATTTTTGGTCTAAACTTTTGAAATTTTAGATAAAGGGTATTCAGACCTGCAGCAAGATTTCAAATTAGTTTTTGAGCGAAAATTTCGCTGGCAAGAGGTCAAAGTTTACAAAGTTAACCTTTGCAGACTCTACCAAACTCTTCCGCCAATTTTGGGTCTAAACACTTGAAATTTTAGGTGTAGGTTACCTGGACATGGATAAAACATTTTTATTTCATTTGAGTCCAAAACAATAAATGTTAAGGGGGTCAAAATTGGGGTCACAGTTAAAAAAATTGACGTCTGTTGTCTTTACCAACTTTTCTCCATGATAGTTCAGAAAACCTATTAAAATAAAAAAGCATTATCGTACATATTCACACTTTTTAATATATACATATGCACATAAAGTTCTGAACAGTATATAGGGCTCGGGCAAAGCCGGGCGGAACTGCTAGTATACCTATAAAAGTGAATGTGTGTGTGTGTGTGTGTGCGTGTGTGTGTGCATTTCCATACACAAAAACTCTATCAATTTTCTACAAACTCGAGATTTGACATAACAGGTATTGAGATTTTTTTGATCGGTTTTCGTCCAGAAATTATGCTGGTAAGGGGTAAAGTTCAACGATTTGACCTACCGAACTCCTCCGCCAATTTTGGGTCTAAACACTTGAAATTTTTTATATAAGTCCTTTGAACATGGATTTAACTTTTTAATTTGATTTGAGCTCAAAACAATAAATGTTAAGGATTCATAATTGAGGTCAAAGGTTTAAAAAATTGATCTCTGCGGTCTTTACCAAATTACTCAGCCAATTTTTGGTCTAAACATTTTAAATTTGACATAAAGTGTATTCAGACATGTGGCAAGCTTTTTAATCGTTTTTTTTTTTTTGTTTGCTGAAAATTTGGCTTTCAAGCTGTAAACGTTCAAAAGATTTTATCTTTGCGGTCTCTAGCAAACTATTCAGCCATTTTTGAGTCTAAACATTTGAAATTTTCATAAAGGGTATTCAGACCTGCAGCAAGCTTTTAAATCTGTTTTGGGGCAAAACTTTGGTTGGCAAGAGGTCAAATTTTACAAAGTTGACCTTTGCAGACTCTACCAAACTCCTCCGCCAATTTTGGGCTTAAACACTTGAAATTTTAGATGTAGGTCACTTGGACATGGGTCAAACATTTTAATTCAAGTTGACGCCAAAGCAATAAATGTTAAGGGGTGAAAATTGGGGTCAAATTTTAAAAACATTGACGTCTGCGGTCTCTATCATATTTTGTCAATGCTAGTTAAGGAAGCCTATTATATGGAAAGGTTTTACCGTATATATTCACAATTTGCCATATATACATATGCACATAATATTATGAACAGTACACAGAGCCCGAGCAAAGGCAGGCGGGATAAGTATATCTATAAAAGTGAATATGTCTGTGCGTGTGTGTGTGTTTGTGTACATTTCCATACTAAATAACTCTGTTAATTTTCAGTCTAGAGACTTGAGATTTGACATAAGAATTACTGAGATTTGAGAAAACAGTTTTAATCGGTTTTCGGACAGAAATTTAGCTGTAAAGAGGTAAAAATTCAACGATTTGACCTTTGAAAACTATCAAACTCCTTTTTGTTTAAACACTTGAAATTTTAAATGTAGGTTACTTGGACATGAATCAAACTTTATAATTTGATTAGAGCTCCCTCCCCTCTCCCCCAAAAATGTGAAGGGGTCAATATTGGGGTCAAATTTTAAAACAAATTACGTCTGCAGACTCTACCAAATTACTCAGCCAATTTATGGTCTGAACATTTGAAATTTTACATAAAGGGTATTCAGAGATAGGGCAAGCGTTTTAATCAATTTGGGTCGAAAATTTGAGCTTCCAAGGGGTCAAAATTCGAAAGATTTCACCATTGCGGTGTCTAGCAAACTATTTAGCCAATTTTGGGTCTAAACATTTAAAACTTATACATAGTGGGTATTCAGACATGCGGCAAGCATTGAAACCAGTGTTTGGATGAAAATTTGGCTGCCAAAACATCAAAGTTGAAAGAGTTTACCTTTGTAGATTCTACCAAATTTATCCGCCAATTTTGCATATAAACTTGAAATTTTAGATGTACGTAGCTTGGATATGGGTAAAACTTTGTATTTTGATTTGAGACCGGAATAATAAATGTTAAAGGGGCAAAGTTGGGATCAAAGTTTAAAAAGTAATTGACCTCTGCGGTCTCTACGACAGTACTCAGATAATTGTTTGTCTAAACATTTGAAATCTTACATAAAGTGTATTCACACATATGGCAAGTTATGAACTGTACATAGGGCATAAGCAAAGCCGGGCTGGACTGCTAGGATATCTATAAAAGTGAAAATGTGTGTGTGTGTGTGTGTGTGTGTGTGTGTGTGTGTGTGTGTGTGTGTGTGTGTGTGTGTGTGTGTGCGTGTGTGCATTTCCCTACCAAATAACTTCTCGGTCTAGAGACTCGAGATTTGAGATAAGGAGTATTGAGATTTGATAAAAAAAATTTTAATCAGTTTTTGGCCAAAAATTTGGCTGTCAAGGGGTCAAAGTTCAACAATTTGTTCTTTGAAAACTTTACAAAACTTCTCCGACAATTTTTTGTCTAAAGATTTGAAATTTTAAATGTAGGTTACTTAGACATGAATCAAACTTAATAATTTAATTTGAGCCCCACCTACCCCCAAAAATGTCAAGGGCTTACTATTGGGGCCAAACTTTAAAAAAATGACCTCTTCGGTTTCTATCAAATTACTCAGCCAGTTTCTGATCTAAACGTTTGAGATTTTACATAAAGAGCATCCAGAGATAAAGCCAGCTTTTTAATTGGCTTGGGTCGAAAATTTGAGCTGTCAAGGGGTCAAAATTCAAAAGATTTGACCATTACAGTATCTAACAAACTACTCAGCCAAATTTATATTTAACGGGTCTTCAGACATGCGGAAAGCATTATAATCAGTTGTGGGGCTGCCAATAGGTCAAAGTTGAAAAAGTTGACCTTTGCAGATCCACCATTTTGGGTCTAAAGATTTGAAATTTTAGATGCAGGTAACTTGGACATGGGTCAAACTTTGTATTTTGATTTGAGACCGGAATAATAAATGTGAAGGGGTTAAAATTGGGGTCAAAGTTTTTTTAAAAATTACCTCTACGGTCTCTACGAAATTACTCAAACAAATTTTCGTCTAAACATTTGAAATCTTACATAAAGTGTATTCACAAGTTAGGAACAGTACATAGGGCCCGACTGAACTGCTAGTACAAAAACAAACATATGGATCCAACTTGTACAACTTTGATAATAATATAAAAGGAATGATTCGGTGATTGGAAGAGATAAAAAACAAAGAGTCAAGCAAACAAAAGATTACGTGATTTTTAATAACATTTGCCTCAACGAGAACATGCTGCCTAAATATTCCCAATATTTATATCTATATTCTTATGAATTTTTTGTGTATTGATATTCATATTAAAAATACTTATTCTATTTATTTAAAAAGAAAATACAACTTTGTTATATATATATATTTCATTGAATTGCATTCATCTGCAAAACATCTAGCTAATTTGCATATTCTTTTAAAGATTCATTTTAATTAATTCCTTATTAGATTTTTCGGTTTCTTATGAAATGATCATCTTTAATCAATTGTTTCGTATAATTATATTCATGCAGATATTCTACATGATTTATACTTGTGTAATAGTTGCATAAAAAGCGTATAGTAAACACAAAATTCTTTCTATATATATTCATGTATGTGTATATATTTTTGTTTAAAAAATTTGCCTAACAAACTCCTCCGTTAGTTTTTGGTCTACAGACATGAAACTTACAATATAGGGTATTCGAACTTTATATTTGGGTTTTATCCAGGGCAAATCAGTGCAACAATGTAAAAATTAAAGGAAAAATGTGAAGGTCGAATGATGGCATTACGAATATGCATGCGTGACATAATAGCTATTGGTTCATGCTTTAATTTTTAGCTTTTTAGTAAACATGTCTTCATAGTGAAGTCATTAACGTTAAAGGAAAAGTAAATTGTAAGCTAAATGTTTTGGTTTCGCTTTTTGGTGATGGCGCATGACTGAGTTTTTTTACTTTTTAAATCATTACTATATATTGGGTCCAATATAATACAATAATAAATACGAAATCTGCATTAATCAAAATATCATATATAATTGTATTTTACGACCGATATATATATATATATATATATATATATGATGATTGACACGTCTGATCAGACAAGTGCCACTCCCTCAGTCATTGAACGTCCATGTGTCCGAAGATGACTTTTCAGTCCTACCAGTGACTTGCACATCCTCAAGCAGACATGACACTGAAGACGATCATTGGTTTCAATGAAAGCAACAGTAACGGAACCTGCATCAGCATGCACTTTCGTGTGATTAACGAGACCTACCTTGGACAACAGAGCCCGATCACACACCTTATAGATCTAAAGATCTCTATGATTGGGCAGCAAGCTTTGGTATTTCTAACATGCTCTCTTGAGTTTCACTCGGTATATCTTAACTGCTTCAAAGTGTTCTTGCCCTTGTATATCAGTACCTGCCACTGGTACTCCCAACTGTCAACAGGAACATGAAAGCTCACCAGACTCTCTGTGATGCTATCACGAAAACGTTTTTTGGGCTTCTGCTGTTTTTTTTTCCAAGAAGGAGCTCATCACAAAACAACAGTTTTGGGAGTTGAGAGTCATCAAGCCGGACAAGATAACTCGCCAACGCCTCTGTTTCTTAATAACAATGGTAGCAATATTAGTTTTGTTGGCCTTATTTAAGACATATGTATCAGGGACAAAACTATCCCACTTTAAACCAAGAATGTGTCTAAAGTAATGCTGATGAAACCTCTCGAGTTTTTCTACATGTGACCGGTCCATGTTTCAGAGCCATAGAGTAGGGATGGCAATACACATGTTTGATACACTGACATTTTAGTTGTCAGAGTTAGATCACCATCAGACCAGACTCTATCTTGTAACCTTTCAAATGTGTCTGATGCCTTTACATTCTCTGTCTTATTTACACACTAAGAGTGCCATCATTTGATAAGGTATTACAATGGTAGGCAAAATTTTTTATGACTTCAAAGGGCTTTCCATAGACAAAGATATCAGGTTCCACATACAGATCACCATGAGTGGGAGTGCACATGACCTTAGTTTTCTTAATGCTGTCAGTCCAAAGCAGATAAAAGCATTTGTGAAGAGATCAATCACTGCATATCAACTGAGGAGTGTGTTATCAGGTCAGCATCATCAGGATAAAACAGCTTCCTAACAAGTCCATCACTAACAAGTGTTTTGGTTTGGAATTTGCTGAAGTTGAACACCTTTCCAGTCATTCAGAATCTAATATAAACCCCCATATCGCAATCATGGAAACCATACCAGAGCACAGCAGTCAGATAAAGCGAAAACAATGGTGCAGCTAAATCACTCTATTATCAATAGAGACTTCTTCTGATAGCCGACTATTAAAGTCGATGCGACCGTTCATATTATGATGCAGTTGCTTGAACTTTTCCATCAAACAATGGTGCAGCTAAATCACTCTATTATCAATAGAGACTTCTTCTGATAGCCGACTATTAAAGTCGATGCGACCGTTCATATTATGATGCAGTTGCTTGAACTTTTCCATCAAAGCAGATGCACAGCCAAATTTTCCCAACACTTTCCAGAGAGCCTCACGGTTGACTGTGTCAAATGCCTTAGTTTAGTCCACAAACACCTGGCAAAGAGACAAAGGCTACTCAATACACTTTTCCAAAAGTTGTCTAGCAGAAAATACTATATCAACGGTCCCTCATCCACCTCTAAAACCATACTGGGACTCCGGAAGGATATCAGGACATGCATACTTCCCAATCGGCTTAGTAAGAGCCATGCAAATACCTTTCAAACTGCAGTCAGCAGCAAGATACCGCCATAATTTCCACAATCAGACCTTGCACTCTTTCCTTTGTACAAGACAATCAGAATGGCAACTATCCAGTCTAAGGCAACCAGGTTACCCTGCCATACAGACAGTATCAAAGAGTGGACCGCACATTGTACATTGACACCACCATGTTTCAGCAGCTCAACAGGGATACCATCCAGCCCATGGGCTTTGTTCGAGTTTATCTGTTTTATGCAAACTGTTTCCACGAGAATCGGTTCAGCATTAAGTTCCAGATGAAAGGAACACCGAGGGATACTTTCTATTGCAGCAACATCAACATTGGATGGGTTGTGAAAAAGATCACGAAAGTGTTCATGTCATCGATACATAATTTCATCTGAGGTTTTTAGCAAGGTTCTCTCATCCTTCACTTGGAGTAGTGTAGTTGAAGAGGATTTCGGACCATAAACCTGATAAAGCAAAGGTAGAATGTCTTGACATCTCTATGATTGTAGGCAGTCTGCATCTCCCTGAAGAGGTCAGACCGCCATTTGTTTTTATTTGGTGCACACAACACTGAACCTCACTCTGCATAGAAGATAAGTGAGAAGCAAGAGCTGGCTTGTTCAGAGATGAAGAGTAGAGAAGTTTTAAATGAGCTTTCCACTTCGTATCAATTTGAAAGTTAATTAGATTGGCGTTATTAGCGAACCAATCCTGATATCTGGAAACATTCAATCCAAGAGATTCAACGCCTTTTTGGTATATTGTATCTCTTACTGTCTCCCAACCACATTCTGAGAAATTCACCTGGTTAAAAGCAGATTTCAAGCATCTTCGTACGACTGGATCCTTCAATTTAGAGACATCAATATGCTTAGCCACTTTAACTCCATTGAAATGGCTTTTCTTATGAATTATAATTTTGAGTTTAGCTCTGACCACTAAATGATCAGTACAACAGTCGGCACCACGCAGTGCTCTAACTTTGCAAAAATTTCCAAGATCACCACGTCTACACAGTATGTAATCAAGTAAATGGTCATGTTTAGACTGGGGATGGAACCAGGTCTCCTTGTTTTTCTGTTGAGAAAAGTGTTGGTGATAACAAGATTTTGTTCACTGCAGAGGAAGGGGATAATGATAAACAAGAACTAGCTCAGCATAACTTTTGACATGAGGCTAGCGAGCGTTATAAGGGTCAAGTAGTTAAGGTTAGTCTAAGAAAGTTTCTGATGCAGCAGTGAACTCCAACACGGAGGAACATATGGAAGCAAGCACCCAGATGGACGTATCTTGGGATCAACTGGAAAGATCTGCGAACTATTTCGGGAGCATGTTGAGGGCAATGTACTCAACAACCAAGTCCCTGTAAAAGATTTCAGCAACTATTTGGCTATATCTCCTCACCTCGATGCAGATAGAAAATTAGTCTTGGCAGCATTGAATGTGCCAACCCATTTTTGTCCTTAAACAGCTACAGATTGGAGTCTTCCTATAGTGTTTCGGCCATTTCCTTAGATATGTGTTCATTTGTTTTTCCCTGTTGCCTGTTATAGAGTGTGGTGTCATCAGCAAATGTACCCATCTCAGAGACAATTTTATCAGGGAGGTCATTTATGAATATTAGGAATAATAAAGGTCTTAGAATAGACCCCTGAAGTACTCTCACATTTATATTATATTATTTAGATGTACGACCGTCGAGAACAACCTGGATTCTTCTCTTACTTAAGAAGGATTTCATTACGTTATGTATTCTTCCAGTGATACTATAAGATCTGATTTTCCTAAGAAGACATCCTGCCAAACCCTGTCAAAATCTTTAGATATATCAAGGGCTACCGCTCTACCATTACCTGCTTTGTCCAGTGCATGGTATATACATTCAGAGATTACAGTAAGGATATCTGCTGTAGAACGAGCTAGTCTAAATCCATATTTTTATTCAATCAGAAGTTTAGCAGCTGTAAGATGATGAGCTTGAGCTTGGTTGATTATGGACTCCAATATTTTGGTGAAAAGCAGGAGGAGGCTAATTGGCCGATAATTTAATGGGTTAGTTCTTTCCCTAGAGTTCTTGAAATCTGGTATTATAGAACCAGTTTTCCAGCAGTCAGAAAAGCAAGATTCATTGTTGTATACTTTGAAGAGGACTGGAGCAACCTCAGTGGAGCATCTTTTTAATAGGATGAGATCGTATTCACATGCTTTTGAGATGCCTAGGTTTTTTATGATAACATGTACTTGAGAAGGAAAGATTTTCAGATCATCTAGTGTGGCATCTGTGTGCAAAAGAAAGTCAGGGAGGGAATGGTTTGCTGGGTCCAAGTTTGAAACAAAACGACTGGCAACTATGCTAGCCTTCTCGGTAGCCGTGCAAACAACCTCATAATTATTGGATATTTGGGGGAATTGTCAATTTTCCATTATTTACTACACTGTTGTAGATTTTCCAGAAATCACGAGTTTCTACTTTCTGTGCTTCAATACGTTTTCTAGTGATTTCAGTATATTCTCTCTTAGTTGTCATGATTTCTTTCTTACAATCATTTCTAGATTCTATAAACTTTTGTCTGTGTGTACTAGACTTACGTCTGTTAAATTTGAGGTATGCATACTGCTTTTGGGCAATGGCAGCTGCACAAGTTTCTAAACCATTGGGGAGAGAGGGAGAGTGGGAACATGTGCTTTAATTGTCGTTTTGAACCATTCAGTGGTCTCATTAGCGCACTGTTCAGCAGGAAGAAAAAAATGTTTCCCCATGAGATCCCTGATGGCTTCCCAGTCAGCTTTCTTATAATACCTTGTTGCTTTGAGCAATGACTATTCAGTTTTGGGTCGAAAATTTAGGGCAATTTCTTCCATTATATCACAGTGTGATCACCATTCCCAAGTTGGCTATGGGCATTCGTTACACAATCATTGGGAACTGTAGTCAGAAATAGATCTAGGAGTGAGGCATGTTGATTTTGCTGATGTTATATCGCAAGATCCCCACACAGTTACATAAACGAAGCACGGGACGAGGAGGAACTAGGGAACAACAATGGCGGCGCGGAGACAGATATTTTTTGTCGGCAAAATGTTCAGAGCCGTATTAAACACACATCGGGGTGTCAAAACACATCCACTCCCACACCCACATCAACAGCATAACCCGCAAATCATCCAGGGGAAAACACATTAACGGCATCAACTAAATTAGGAGTAGAAATATTAATAATACACCTGACAACCCCTCTCACATGCACTTCAAACATAAATAGTTAGGTCACGGAATACGGTCGCGATGTATTTCCTACATAAGCTGATTCGCAATGTTTACAACTTTGATGGGATATATACAACTGAATATACCTCCAAATAAGCGAATCCCTGATGTGTGGTTGATTACGGAAAACTAACACAAATAAAAAATGTGACAGCCATTTTTGCCTCGGAGCCGCTATGTCCTCTACTACGTCCGCGCTCGCTGTATAAATAAGCCGACCGTCAGAGAAAAAAGCCAGTTACCGGCAGACTGCCAACCAGAGCGGATCGCCTCACTGACGGTATCAGCAGCAGCAGCCACGCCAGTTCTCCTCAGCTCTTCCCAGTAGCAGCAGCTACGCCAGTTCTCTTCAGCTCTCTCCAGTATCAGCAGCAGCAGCGGCCACGCCAGTTCTCCTCAGCTCTTCCCAGCAGCAGCAGCAGCCACGCCAGTTCTCCCCAGCTCTTCCCAGCAGCAGCAGCCACGCCAGTTCTCTTCAGCTCTTTCCAGTATCAGCAGCAGCAACAGCCACGCCAGTTCTCCCCAGCTCTTCCCAGCAGCAGCAGCCACGCCAGTTCTCCTCAGCTCTCCCCAGCAGCAGCAGCAGCAGCAGCCACAGCTGATCCTCTCAACTCTTTGCAGCAGCAGCAGCCACAGCCGTTCCCCTCAGCTACTTCCAGCAGCAGCAGCGGCAGCTCCCCTCTCGGCGACAGCAGTTGATTCAAAGGTGCTTAGTCACCTATCACTGTTCGTTCCCTGAGGCCTACCACCAGAGGACTCCAACCTATCATAACACTTGGATCCCTACTCCGGCCTTCCTGACGCCTAGTAGACTGTGTATATCAATTCACCTTGACCCTAAATAAAGGTTTGAACTGAATTACTTTATTTGTTCTCCTTGCTTCCATACGCTCGTGTTATTATATAACACTGATCTGGGAAACGTGTGAGAAACGTAACCGCCTTTGATAGGGAATATGATATAGAGAAGCTATGCATTATGCTACCAGCTGTGTCTTTGTAAGAGAATTCAAGACATTGAAGTCACCAAATACATGGACTTGTGCGCTAGTATCGAGGGAGAGTACTGTATCTATGCTGTCAGAGACTTGGTTGATTAGGGTACAGTCCTGGGTTGAAGGACAGGTGTAGAGAAAATATAAGTAGCTAATGTTATTTTGCATGTTAAGACACATAAAGGCCTGGTCGTCTGATTCTAGTTTTATTTCTCTAGTCAAAGGGAGAGTTACGAATATCGGTGCCAAGCCCGTGCATATGTCTGTCTGAGTCCTTACGGCAAAGTAGGAGATAACCAGGCATGTTAAAGTGGTTTGAGGAGATGGAGAAGTGTAGATTAGTTTCACTTAACGCTAAGATACCCGAGGTGTTTGCTAGGAGAAATGATTCTACATTATCTAAATTAGTTCTAAGCCTGTGGATATTCATGAATGCAAGCCTCAAGGGAGTAGGCAAATTTGTTTTGTTTGAGTTTAAGCTTGGTTTAATCGTAATTTTTGAATGAGCTGCCATTTTATTTTATCTTATTTAGAAGTTTCAGTTTTAAGGTGAGAGGAGCTGGACAAAGTGGATTGAGCAGAATACCAAACATGCAACACAAGTAGATGATCAGCCAACTTCTCATCTACAGGATTGTGGCCTCTGAAAATCCCACTGGAGATGGGTGCAGGGGTCCTTTCCATACACGACATGTCACTACAACCATCCTGATATTACATAACTCTTAGAGGAGCAGCTGTTCTAAATGCTACAAAAGAGTTAGGGCTTCTGTACTATCAGCAGCCAGGAACTCAAACCGGTACCCTCAACCCATCAGACAAAAATAAGTCCAATTTGCATTGGCATATCCGTCACTCAGCACCCAAAAAGTGCCCAGTTTTAAGGGATGGGATGTGATGGGAGCAGGGAACGGCGTTCATTGCCCTAGTCAGGAAACATGGTCCACTACTGGGTGTTTCTCTCGTCTCTATAGTCGTACCTCTGCATCTGGCTAATAGGCAAATAAGGAGTATAAAAGTCGGGCATTAGACAGCCTATCTACTCCTCAAGCAGTTTAGGCTTGCAAACCGATAATTTGTTCGAGTCACCAGCTCTAGGAAGGTCGTCGTCCAGGACTGAAGAGGCCTCTCTCCCCAAGGTTTACCTTCAGAGTTTTCCTTCTCCTAGATGGATGACCTAAGATCAGCACCGAGAGGGTTAGCCCAGTGTCTGGGCCTTAAACCAGGTATTTCTACGGCCTCACATGGATAGTTAATGTTAATAGGTTAGTTATTAAAGGCTATATATCTACTGAAAAATGATACTCCTCAAAATAATTAGAAAGGACGTTACTATGCTTGCCATTTCATTGTTACTGGAAGAGGGGATAAATTAAAAATTCATGCAGTGGAAGCCACTAAATTTGCAACTGGTGGGTTTGAGAGGGAGGAGTTAATATTTGGTTATGGTATTGTTCATATGTTGGTTTAGGAATAGGATAACCTGTTAGATTATGATTAAAGTGGTATTAGGAATTAAAATAAAATCTTATTTCAAGCCCGAACTCTGGACATTAAGAAGATAGGAGGAATACTAAAATTTATCTATTTAATATAGATTGAAGTAGTGACATCAGAGGAAGTGCATTCAGTAATTAAGTATAAATAGAGATATGGGCATATTTACAGTAGAATATGAACATATAAACATTGTAGATATATATTTTTTAATAAAGGTTTCCTGATTTCTAACATGAAAGATAACTTCGTCTTTTGTTTAAAATTCGGAATTGTATTTTGTATAACAGAGTTTAGGCTCAGTTTTTTTTTATTTTACTTTCATCCATTTTAAAGAAAGAGATATAGAGTTGCTATTTAATATAGATCTCTTTAAATATAAGTACAAAAGCTATGATTAAGCCATAAGAATATATGTTAGTGCAAACCTTAGTAATAGAGATTTATAAATGTTTAGTGTTTATCGATTTTTAAGCGGTTAGCCTGCTAAAATCGGGGTCCAAGAGCTAAACCCTTCTCCAAAGGTACGTGCAATGTATGTAATTTTATAGTATAGATACCTGCAAAATTGATCATATGTCTGTAGGCACAGACCTGTCACTTTGGCAGAGGAGAAACCTAAAACCTCTGTCAGAACTTGTCAGATAGGGAGAAAAGACATTGGAGACTCCACTAACTACCTGGATGCCTCTTTTGTTGCAATAGGATTCCATTCAACTGCAAAAACTCTGTCTGGCAGCTGTTGAAGGATATGGAGGAGGCTATCTTTGGAATGAAGCTATTTACAAATGAAAATTCTTCTGTTGACAAACTTTTACCAGAATGTAAGGGAAGGGTCCCCGGTCCATCCGACACTTTGCAGGGCTCTAAAATGAATCTTTTCCTTGGACATCAGTGGCATTGTGTGCAGTTGCCAGGACACGAAGGAACTGGTGACTTAGAGATATGGCGCATAGCATCAGTGTCTTTTCACTAGTGAACTTTGGAACCGAGTGCGACACTACATAAGGTAAGTTCATGTCTCTTAATTTAGCTAGTCTGATTGCTAGGGGCTTGAAATCTTCAAACTGGGTGGCTCACATTTGGGGTGAGGTTGCTGCAATCCAGAAAATGCTCTTTGTATTGTCTATTGGAGGAAGGGCGTCTCATTGCTTGTGAAATGCACCCTATTCACGACGATCAGTGTTGCCCATAAGTACAAGGTGGATAGGCTGATTATGACTGATATTGCTGTTAAACAGTACATGTTTCACGTCATCATGAGTCAATCATCTAGTGTAATGGGACCGTTTGAGAGAGGATGTTGCTCCCCATTGGGGAGATTGAGATCCCCCTAAACCCTGAGTGAGGCTGGGTAAATATGCTGAGATTGTCTGTTGAACGTTAATTGAATCCCGGACAGCGGCAGGTGCCTGTCAAAAGGGATTAGTATTGTATTTGAAGAAACCACATAAATTTTATTGTTTAAAAAAACTCAATGACAGGAAATCTCAGAATAATGTAGAAACGAGATTTTGTACTTGTTGGCCTAAGAACCCGGCTCAGACGTTCTGGGTTTATGAGTAGAGAAAATTGACAGGATTTGACCTCTTGGGCTCGTGTGAACGCACAGTCGAGACTTGGTCTCAGATTTACAAAACAGCAGACGATTTGTGGAAGTACACACACACAAATGTATCTGGGGTTTCCCCAGAGATGTGGCTGGCTTTGGTTGGTTCAGCAGATCGCCAGACCCCAACCCATTACCTTAGTATAAGAGCACATACTTGGGTCGGAAGAGACAGATTGAAGCCAATTCTCGAGAAGGATACATGCTCCCAGAACGCACAGACCCCCTCCATCTAACCTGACGGCTATCCAGTGGACAAAGAATAAGATTTTGTGAGACTGAAAATGTTTCGTGCGAACTGACAATGTACATATGTATAAACCTGTAACTTTTGTGAAATAAACTTTTTTTGTAGAAAATCTGACTCTGTCTTTCTTTTCCGGCGCGCAGGCAAAGCTTTACTTTTTGCTTTTCAGCAGAAATCAACACAGAGCTGAGACGCTGAGAATTTATGTAAAGATCTTTCAGAAGAAGATGATCACGGGCCACAGTTTCTGATGAGATTAGAGGACAGTTGCTGACCTGAGCACGAAAGGCCTGTCACACTAACACCACTCGAGAGAGTCTTCTGTTTTCGGGATCTTGATGCATACTTTTAATGGAGGATTGGAATGCCATCCTTGACTTCAGGATAGACAGAGGAGGAGAAGGAGCTAGAAGGATGGAGAGTTGCGAGACCAACCTGGCTGTGTTGAAAGCTATATGTGGTTTGGTTGGCAGGTTTTGTGTCGAGCACCTAAGGTGGGAGATATGGACATCGATTAATAGCATTCCTTCCTACCTGAATACTTATTTGGATAGGATGCTAATTAGAAAAGACGACATAGATTGTTTATCATGCCCACATTCACTTGGTTAGATCAAACGGACTATAAACTAGTTATGACCTGTTTGAATTTAGAGAATAGGCCTAAACTAGCTAAATACTGAAATTGGAAGACCTCTTTGCTTGATATACAAGCCTTCTAGGAAAAGCTAGAGCTATTTATCCAAGACGCTTTAATCAGAGCAGTTATTGGGAGTAAATAGTGGGTTAGTCTGAAAACTAAGATCAGGAACTTCTTCGTCAAATATGCTCAGCACCTCATACTAGATAAAGCCAAGGTAAAAAGCATTTAGAAGAGAAATTAGCCAGGCTGGTGGGTGAAGGGGATAATGATAGACAAGAACTAACTCAGCATAACTTTTGACATGAGGCTAGCGAGCGTTATAAGGGTCAAGTAGTTAAGGTTAGTCTAAGAAAGTTTCTGATGCAGCAGTGAACTCCAACACGGATGAACATATGGAAGCAAGCACCCAGATGGACGTATCTTGGGATCAACTGGAACTATTTCGGGAGCATGTTGAGGGCGATGTACTCAACAACCAAGTCTCTCTGTAAAAGATTTCAGCAACTATTTGGCTAAATCTCCTCACCTCGATGCAGATAGAGCGACATGTTGCAAAAATAAAGTGACAGAGTGAAAGGTCTTGACTGCACTAAAGTAAGTCTGCTACAATATTTCAATAACATGCCAAATTGGGTATTCCCAAACCTCCTTCACACAACATTGAACACAGACGTGTCTGCAAATGTAAAACCTCGATAGTCTACCTTACAAACTGTATTTTAGGCTGTTGTACATGTTTATATGAATTCATGACGGATGTGTTCAATCATTGGTTTGATGACGGTTCCATCCCGGTTAAGTTCCCAAAGTAGTGATCACATTGCTGAGAAAGAGAGACAGGTGGGGAAGAACAAGATAACAACAAACCCATAACTCCGCTTAACACAGAGTTCAAGATTTTGGATCTTACTGAATCAGCTGCAGAGTGTTATTGGGAAGTTGATTGAACACGAGAAGGAATACACAGTGAAGGGAAAATCGACTTAAAACAATTTGCACCGGATCTGTATGATCCTAAAGGGTGGTAAAAGCAACATGGAAGCCGAGCTGATCAACTTGTATCAGTTCAAAGCTTTTGGCAGGATCGATCATTGCTTCTTGACATCTGTTTTAGAGACTGCCGGTTTTAAAGTGAATTTCTGCAAATGGATCTTCATGCTGTATTGCACACCAGAAGCAGAGTTACAGGTTAACGGAAAGTGCCCAAAATCTTTGAAGTTGCCTGATGCTTCGATCTTTGACTATACCTCTAATGACATCACCGTCTTTGTGACGTGCTTCTGAGAAATCTAATATGGTGACAGTTGTTACAAAATGATTACAGAGGTCAAAATTAACCATATCAAGTCAGTCAGTCTGCAGTTGAATGCACGGAGTGGTGTCAACACTTTTTAAACTCCTCTTAGCTAAATAGATGCCCCAGTTTGAATCCTTGGCGTATGGTTTAGACCAGGCCTCCAGCTCCAAAAAAGGTATAATGTAAGATCGAAGTGTCAATCAACTCTTGGCTTTAAAGGAAATTCCCCTTAAAGAATCCTGAACCGACTGAGAAATACCTGAAGGCTCTCCAACATATCCTGTTCTTGCTTTGGGACAGAAAGAAGTATTAGGCTTTCAGACAGGTCTGTGTTCAATGTCTGTTTGAGGGAGGCTTGGGTCGAACTTCAATGGAAAAATTTGCATGAAACTCCACGGTTGATAGTGCCTTTCTCAACCTCATTCTCGGTCATTCGGTCGGGGGGTCTTCATAGGTCGAAGAGTTATATGCAGTTTCTTAGAGACTGCTGAGCCATGCTAAAGAAGCTTTCAAGGTCCAGCAACCTTACTTTGACTTCAAAAAAGGAACTCCATTGGGGATTGGTGAGAGGAGAGACGCTGACGACCCATGTCGAGCGGTTACAGTGGTTAGAAGACAAGATTCGCTCCCAGTTGAGTTGGGCGCCAGGTTTGAGTCATCTCAACAACTCTTAGTTTTCTCTGATCTGACGATTGTCCCAAAACGCATTGCTCCTTAATGTCATACAACACAGTTCCAGATTATTTTTTGCACATATATCCTATGCCATCCACAACAACATCAAGACAGCGTGGGTGTTTCTCGTGATCCTGGCCGTAGCATGAATGGGTGTGTGGACGTTGCATCTGAATGAAAACAAAAGTTTTGAGTCTTTTGATAATAAGGATCTGATCGCATTTTTCAAGCACCAATTGAAAGTCACGATCAAATGTGAAAGAAGAGATTACATTCCACGGTTTTTGAAAGCAGATGGATAAAAGTAGCAAGCTTCTGTGTACACAGAGAAATTAAGTATGATTACATGTTCCTGTCTTGAGCATAGTACATGCAGTTCCTGGCCATGTCGGACCCCAACCCCTTAAGGTAAGCTTTTTTAGTTTTTTAGCTACTCGAGTAAATGGCTCTCCTTTTTCCAAAAGGAAACCTCCAAGATGCCCACACTCCGTTTTTTTTCTTTTTGCCCCTGCCCTCCATCAAATTGTATTCATCTTGGAATACAGCATTGTTCAAAAGTACCTGCTAATGCCTCAAAATGCCCCAAAGTGACTGCAAATGTCATCAAGTGAAAGTGACCATCTTAAAAGAGCATTATCACCCAATTAGCGCCGACAACAGTCATAATCGCCTTTTGATGGAAGTGCCCGTCACTGGATCATAGTGCCCAACAAGTGAAAATAGACGATTTCATCTTGAATGCCGACAATAGTTGTGACCGACAATGACTAATTATTGTAACGATCCTGTGCCCACAAAATGCCTCAAACTACTACTACACGCCAGTGACCTCCAGTGCTCGCAACTGTCATCCAGTGACAGCCAATTCTATCTTGAATTAGTTTAACTTAAGCCGATGTTGGTTAATGACAACCTGTGAATTCTGCTAGCTGTCACTGCCGGACAATGTACGACAGACTGGTGTTAGTGTCTGGAATTTTCAAGAGCCGACAGTGGCTACCACTAGGAACCGCCATCATCTTTCTGTGTTAATATTTTTTTCCTATTCATCCATAGTCAGTAATTTATGTTATTCGCATATGGTAATGCACTAGATAATCATAGGTTGATAATCTCTTTTGGTATTGGGTCATATTTCCACTTGACAACGCCGGTACATGGGTCCTACTAGTTTATGTAAATATATTTATTTTAATAAAACAATGTTTTTAATCGATTTTGGAATTTAAAGTAGGACAACCTCTTAAGTGAATGTGGTATTATGGTGATTAAGGATTCTAGCTACGACTAGCATAGTTAAGTGAAGTGGCAAGGATGACCTTATATCCCACTCCCCACACTTTTGAATAGACGTGTGCCTAATGTATTTTGACTGTATTATTCCTTCCGAAATAAATACATTTTTCAAAGTAAAGATCTGTTCTCCATATCACAGTATTATTTAACATTTTATTAATATTGGATGAAAATCATCTCCCTTGAATATGCAATTCTAAAATAGTTTTTAAGACGCTATCCCTTTTTTTAATAAAAGTTATCTAATTAACTTTATTAATAATGATGGTACTAGTATATGAAAATGGCTCAAATTTCTGGTCTCTTTTTGGCACCAAAAAATTTAGGTTACGTGGTATTAGCTGACCGGTAAACATTAAATGATTTGCGCTTCTCTTTTTTGATCAATGCTGTCTTTCAATCACCCTTCCCCAACCGAAAGATTAAAAAAATTTAAAGAATTCGGGGGAATTTATTACTGTATACATCAAACAGAAAATGTGGTAAAGAAACAAATACATAACAAATAAATGTTACCAAAGGTAAGATGAGTTACTCTTCTACCTGCTTGGATGATGTTTTAGTGTTTAAAATTTAGGCGTTTTTGTAAGTTTGAAACTCATAATTGAAATTCATACCGAGTTCCAAAGTTAGAATGAGTACAAACTGGCGACAAATAGAACACAGAGGAATTTCGCTTTATAAAGATTGATATTATTATCGATTGCATTTGAATATTCATTCAAACATAACAGTCTCGTTTATAATAAAAAAAATTACACAAAATGCAACACTTAAGAACAACATATACAAATAGCAATTAACTCGAACACGGCATTTATATATATTAAATAGTAGTTATTTATATATACATAGTAGATATTTTTACTTGTATTGTGGGATATTAACTATCTCTTATCTGGTAATCCGTTATGAAATTAAAAAGGTTGATACTCATCAATATGGACTTAAAATCCATTATATTTTTTATTAGAACAAGCTCAGAAGTGTTTTGATGTAGACAGCTATATATAAATGCATGTGTCTTGATAAAAAGAAAAGATTTAAAGAAAAGTAATTCATTGCTACTTGTGTAAATAGAAATCCTTTAGTGGAAACACTCAGCGTGCATATTTCCTGGTAAATATTTTTTTTGCAATGGTGGAATTAGGACGACTAGTTCCTCATTAAACTGATTCAATTTTTCCCGCGTCCTGTATTTATAATCGAAATTGCAACGTTCCCAGCCTGTTTACTGCAACCATACGTGAAAATACAAAAATCAGTTTATGTAAAATTTACTTGACATTAAGACGAAACACGCAGTGAATATTCTGGTATCTGTTTGCTTGTTCGTTTAGATCTAGTGTCTATTTTAAAAATTAAAATAATTTCGATTGAGTTATTTCCCTTTGAGCGTGCAATAAGATTGTAGTTGTTCTTTGTGTCTCTTTGCAAGTCGCAAGTTGTGCGCGTTGTGTGACTGTGTTCTTGCATGGTTAGAAATCGACAGTATGTTTGTGAGTTTTTACGACGAATGAGTCTCTCGATGCTATAATCAGCAAGCACATAATTGATACAACACACTCAACTCGACGACTCACAAAGAGACAGAATAAACAATTACTATTACAATGGTGGCGCTGACATGATTCAAACATGCAACCTTCTGATCTGGAGTCTGAAGCGGTACCATTGCAACACAGGCCTTTCTTTAGTCTGTCTACTGACACTTTTGGTGCAACTATTCATATTCAGCTTAAAGTGTTTTTTTTGAGCTCTCATTTGGTGTCGGTATTTTAATCCCACAGATATATGTGTCGGTGAGTGTAAGAAGTTGAAACTGAGTGTCTCGGGTGCGTCTAACATGGCAGTGCTACACTCAATATGAGATTAGTCCCATAAAACAGTTGCGAGAATGAGTAACCAAAATCTGATTTAATGGCAGTATGGCAGCCGAGTGGAATATAAGGTAGCATTTCAGATTAAAACTACGGATCTGGAGATGCACACAATGCTGCCTTGAGTTACCTATGAAATCGCTCCACTATCCCATTGGAAGCTAGGTGATAATTAGCTATGTGAATGCATTAAGTAACTAAGATTTGTGATAACTCGTGAAAAAGAGAAGCTTCCAACGGCCAACCACTATCAGTAGTAATTCATTCAGGTACTCTGAAATGATCAATACAAGAAGAAACAAACGCTTTTGCAACGGTCTCCACAGAAATATTGGTTATCAGTGTGGCTCTGAGCAACTAGGAGAAACGGTCAATACATAATAATATTAAAGAATAACCAGAACTCATAGGTCACTGTACAAGGATACTTATATGAACATGTTCGAAATGTGCTACAGGAGAGGAGAAACATTCGGGGGAGATCGGACATGTCAGTGAACTTTAAAGCACTGACACTAACAACAAACACGGACCCAACTAGTTATATTTCATCGCATGTTCGGCGAAAAATAATGGGCAATGACAAGTTTTACTGATGGAACAATGCCCGGGTGCAATAGTGCATGCAGTGTCTCAAAAAAAGAAATTGAAGCAGAAATTTTTGCGAGCATTAAATCTAAATTTTCCAGGGCTGGCTTGCTCTGTGTTACGTCTTTTAAGTTAATAGAGGCAGATGTTGTGATGGCACCAACTAAAAGTCGGGAGAGTACATCGGCTGGTACGTTTTTAGTTTCAGGAATATGTTTAATGTCACTGATAAACTGAGATGTATAGTCCAGATGACGGAAAGTGTGAGGCAAGTGCTTATCAGATCTAAATGACAAAGTAAAAGTGAGTGGCTTGTGATCGGCAAAAATGACAAAATTCCGACCTAGAGAAGAATGACAGTGATGGGGTTATTCTATTTACATTGCGCTGGAGAACTAATCCAACAGCAGAATCGGAAACCATCTACTGTCAATAATAAAGGGACATCTGGTACAGGAGATGCTTCTGATTCTGACGTTGGATTAGTTCTTCAGCATACTGTAAATGGAGTAACCCGATCACTGGCATTCTTCTCATTGCCAGCTCAAATCCACTGAACGTTGCTACAGCACATTCAACTCAGAGCTACTAGCAATATACCTCTCTGTGTGCTTGCAGGTTGAGAGTATGTTTGTGAGTCTTCGCGACGAATGAATCTCTCGATGCTACAACCAGCAAACACACAGTCGACATTACACAAGAAACAACTACAATATTATTACAATGGTGACCCCAACGTAATTCGAACATGCAACCTTCTGATCTGGAGTCTGAAGCGCTACTAGTGCGCCATGGGGATTTCTTTAGTCTGTCCACCGATACTGTTTCAGTGCGACTATTCATATCCAGCTTAAAGTGCTTTTTTTTAGCCTTCTTTGGTTCTCGCCCATGGAATTTATAATTCAATAACTTGAGTGTTATTTTTTCTGCCCTTCACACAAATAATTTCCTGGGTAAGTTTGACACTGTTGTCCAAACTTCTAACTTCCAAACTTCTGTATACATAACGCACCTTCTCTCAACTCCAAACGCACTTCTGCTAATTCAACTTATTTCTTCGAAATCCAACTTCAAAATGAACCTCCCTCTAAAAAATCAACCTTCTTTTATTTCCAACCAGGAGCATCTCATCTGCATATCAGGTGGTCACATTGCAGGCATATAAAGAGATAAGGCAGCCATTTTTGTTTCTTCATTCATTTCGTTCCACAACCGACCCGTTGAATTATGCACATGTGCTAGTTAGGCAAGTCATGCATTTCCCTAGAGAATTGAAATCCTGAAGCAAAAATATTGCTCAACTA
Organism: Euprymna scolopes; assembly: GCF_053919585.1. Lineage (NCBI taxonomy): Eukaryota > Metazoa > Mollusca > Cephalopoda > Sepiida > Sepiolidae > Euprymna > Euprymna scolopes. The sequence goes on from NC_136522.1 coordinate 31,671,826, forward strand.
CAAACGCATTCAGCAAATCTGTTTGTGAAATAACGATGCTCTATAACTTCTTCGTATATTTTTCATAAAAAGGTTTTTGCATCATTATGTATTTCCCAAACCTGGCTCATGCTGATTAATTCAATATTAATTCAATATTAATTCGATATTAATTCAATGCTAATTCAATCCTGTGCCATTTGATGTCACACAGATTAGTTAATACAACGTGACCACAATTTTCTGAGACTAGAAATTTGGAATCCTTTTCGTTCACTAGCACCATAATTTTAATAAAAGTACGATCAATAAAACCATTTGTTTATAAACTAAAATTTCACAATGCAAATTAAAAATGATGTTACAGAATATTAATTCATTCTATGCTTTTTAAAAAATGAGTATGCACATGAGCAATATTCAGATTTGTTTCAGGGAATTTGGAGATTGCTATATATTCGGCATTTGTTTCTGTATCATTAGAATTAAATAATGCAAATCGGTTTTGATGTTAATAGCATTAGAATAGCTGGCAGAAAAACTTTTCTCAAGAAAAACGAGAAAGTTATTTTCTGACAGCGAGATTCATTTGGAGTCTTGACGACGGCATGAAAATATTGAAACGTTGATCGATACACATATGCGTAGACCTTTTGCTATGTTTATATAATTTTCTCTCTCTCTCTCTCTCTCTCTCTCTCTCTCTCTCTCTCTATATATATATATATATATATATATATATATATATATATATATATATATATATATATATATATATATATACAGGGTGTCCAAAAAGAAGCTGGCCGATTTTAAATTTTATTAACTTCTGTGGGGTATATGGTTAGAAAAGAAAAAAAAAACGTACCGGGCGTATCTGCATCGCTCTTTGGGAAAGAAGAAGGAAAGGATGGCTAGCTCATTTATATACACGAAGGGCATCTTGGGAAGGCAGGGCATGATGGGAGAAGCTTTTTTCCCCTATCTCTTCCTTTTCTTTCTAGATAGGAGGATATAAAAGCTAGGAAAAATTCCCTGAAGGCGAAAAAAGAAAAGAGTCGTTAACATCTTCTAATTGAAAAGGATTTTGTGTTGCTGACGTTCAGATTGCGCGGTATTACATTGGTGGCGAGAGGCCAGGTGTGGTCGATTGGAAAAGAAGAAGGTAGAAACGTGCTGTTGTCGAGCGAGTGACTCTTTCTTGAACCCCAGAACCGAATCCTGATTGTAACCTTAGAAGCTATTTCAGCGTGTCAAGCACATTAACATGGCTGACTGGAGACTGAACACTCAGATGGTTAAACCCTTCAATGGGGAGGGTGACCTAATTAAATGGCTGGAAAAATTAAAGATGGTGGCAAAGTTGCAAAATATTGAAGACGTGATCACCCTACTGCCACTATACTTAGAGGGGGAAGCCCTCATTATTTACCAGCAGATGCGTGATGAAGATAAGGGAGACCTCGCCTCAATGGAGCAAAGACTGAAATTGGCTTTTGCTGAGAGTCCATTTGAAGCACTCGGCAAGCTTGCCAGTTTGAGGTGGACTGGCGAGTCTGTGGACCTCTTTGCTGCGGAGATCCGGAGACTGGCAGGATTGGCTGGTTATGTGGAAAGGAGCCTGGAGATGATGGTAAAGCTATACCTAGTGAACGGCTTCCCAGAAGAAATCTCCACGAACATGCAGAGAATCACTGAGATCAATACAATGGAAGTGGACGATCTCTTGATCCACGCCAAAGTCCTAGTCAAGAATGTCAAGGGCCCAATCGTGGCTGCAGCTGGGAGTGGAAATAAGTGCATGAGGCCCCACTTGAATGACGAGAGACAGGCACGAGGCGACAGGAAGGGAGACCTGCCATCAAGTGCTTCTGGTGCCAGGATCCTCACCTGCTCAAGGACTGCAAAGAACCGAGACTGGGGGGTCACCTGCTACCGATGTGGACGAGTGGGGCACATTAGCCACTATATCATAGTCTACCTATTCTAATTTTATTTACACAACTTAATCTAGGGTATGTTTTTCACGAGGTCTAATTTTAGTTATGAAAAATTATGCTACTCGAATGTCCATCATTTTCATTTTCACACTCTTGTGCTCTCTGCAGAGCATTATCTAGCACATCACTTAATATTTCAGGGCTTATGCCCCTAATTTCCTCCTCTATATTGTTTTTAAGGGCATTTATTGTGGCTGGTTTGTTTGCGTATACTCGGATATAATGAGGTTTTTGAGAAAATTTGGATCCCCATTAGCCAAATCTTGGAATTGCATGCCGTATTCCATCCTTTTTTCCGGATCGTTTTTTTTTTACATGGGGGTCACCACTTATAAAGGTCCGAAGGCCACTCAGGGATAATGGTTATTGTGTGTATAGTAATCAATGAGATAGTATTGTAGTAATCATTAGTATTGGGGGTTTTGATAAAGTGTCTTACTTAATGGGGCGGTTTGTCAGGAGTTTGTTTATGTTGGACTTGAAGATGTCCAAGTTGTAGTCAGGTGGGAAACAGGCAAGCGGCAGAGAGTCCCACTGGCGTGCAGTTCTAAGAAAGAAGCTTTGCTCATGGAATCTACATTTGGATTTAGGCACATATAAAGAGTGGTGAAAATTATTGACAGTAGATTCAGCCAGACGGGTGTTTCTTGTGAAAGATTGGCGAGGGGGGGACGAGGGATTGGAGGTCAGACGAGCACCTGCCATGGAAATAGCGATAAAACAAAGACAGGCTGGCAACGTCTCTTCTGTGGGAGAGAGGTTTTAGGGAAGAGAAAAGGGCATCCATCACTAAAACACGAAGTCTATTTTGTACTCTGTCAAGGCAGGATAGGCTGTTTTTAGCAGCTCCTGCTCAGATGTGGTAGCAGTACTCCATCCTTGGACGTACTTGGCTTTTATACAGATAGAGAATTGCATCAGTAGTGAGATATCATCTGGAGTGGTAGAAGGATCCCACCATTTTTCAAGCGTCCCTGGCAACAGATTTGATGTATGTGTTCCACTTCAGATCAGGAGTAAAGGTCAAACCCAGAAGCTTGTCAAAACATGGAGCCTCTCCAAGACGAGAGCCATCCATTTCAATTGATGCCAGATGGGGATCAGAGCGTTGATGATGTAAAGATAGAAGCTTGGTTTTGGATGCATTAAAAGTGACCAGCCACCTCTTCCCCCATTGTACCATGCGCTCAAGATCAGAGGAGAGAGAATTAGAGAGAACTTTGTCATTTACGGTCTTTGATGTGTTGCCATAAATGGTTGTGTCATCAGCATAGATGTCAACAAATGATTTAAGTATGTGTTTCGGGAGATCATTGATGTAGATCAGGAAGAGAGTTGGGCCCAGAATGGACCCCTGGGGAACTCCAGCATTAATACTGTGGGCCTCTGATTTCTGCCCATCATCCACTACTCTTATGAACCTATCGGAGAGAAATGATTTAATTATTGAGAAAACATTTCCAGTAATACCATAGTTTGAAATCTTATGCCATACCTTATTGAAGGCCTTTGATATGTCAAGAGCAATTGCTCTGGAAAGGAAACCTTTGCCAAGAGATTCACTAATCCTGTGGGATATAACCATCAGCACATCTGCGGTAGATCTTGCAGAGCGGAAACCATATTGCATGTCACTAAGAAGGTTGTTTCTGTTGAGGTGGTTGACTACTTCTTTATTTAATATGGATTCCAACAACTTACTTATGACACAGAGGAGACTTATTGGGCTGTACTGAGAGGGAGATGACTTTTCACCTGAATTCTTAAATACAGAGCATACTGATGAGGTTTTCCAGGGTGTTGGAAAGCAATTCTCTTTAAGGCAACGCTTAAACAGTTTTGTAAGTATGGGGGCAAGTTCTGGTTGGAGCTTTTTCAACACTAAAACTGGAATGCCATCAGGACCAGTTGCTTTACTGTAATCAAGTTTCTTGATTAGCTTGGCGACCTCACGCACAGATATTTGTATGTTGCATAGCGTGTTGTCTGTTATAGGAGGAAATACAGGGAGTTGATTGTCATTGTCGCATAGGGTAGAATTAGCTGCAAAGTTCTTGGTAAATAGTCTGGCCTTGTCTGATGCTGACGAGATGACCTCAGGTCCATTGATGATAGTTGGGATAGAACGCACACTTCTGTTGAAGATCCTGTTTGCTATTTGCCAGAACTGGTGGGAACCAAGCCGCTGCTCAGCTACTTTGGATTTAACGGACTGAGCATATACCTCTCTTGCATGTTTTATTACTCTTTTACAGTGGTTGCTGGCAGTACTGAAAGCAGCTTTAGTCTCAGTACATCTATCATGTTGGTAACTATGGAAAAAGTGATTTCTGTGCGCGATGGCAGCAGCACATTTTGGGAAGAACCATGGCTGGCTGTTAGGTTTTTGTTGGAATTTTTGATGGTATGAATCGGTTTATGCCTATAATTAATCATTCGGTCAGGTCTCATACTATAGAGGACACATCCTTTTTAAACATGGAATGCAGAGGTAGGTCAGATATGAATGTACAGAAGCTATCCCAGTCAGCCATAGAGTATCGATATACAGTACGGTGGAGAGGTACGTCTTTCATTTTTATCTTAACTTCTACAACAGAGTGGTCAGAGGATCCCAGAGGAGATAGAACAGAACATAAACACAGCTCAGGAGAAGTTGTGAGGAAAAGGTCTAGAAGGCTTGCATATTGACCGGGTGTATCGAGCACACGGGTGGCTTCATGAACAATCTGAGTGAGGTCATAGGCAATGGCAAAATCGTGACAAAACCTCCCCTCGTCATCGGTTTTATTTGAGTGGGTCAGCCATTCCCCATTATGGACATTGAAGTCACCGCAAATATGAATGTGAGCCGAAGTATGCGCAAACAGGATGTGGTCAATTTTCTCAGATATGCTCTTAAAGATAGTAAATCCACTGTTGTGTGGGCGATAGAGGGCAAATATAAATGTAGTGGTGTAAGCTAGTACAACCTGAAAGCACATATAAGGTAAATTAGGGTCTTCTCTGGAGATATCCCTACCACATGGAAAGCCATCTTTGATGTAAGCACATATTCCATGCCCATATCGAGAAGCCCAACCAGAAGCTACTGTATGGTCCAGAATCCATTCACCCAAATGACAATACAGCAGCCCCGGTACTTTGCACCTGCTGATAGGACAGCCTCCTTAGTGGTTAATCCAAGGTTCGGGTCCCTGACTATCAGGCGCGTAATGTCAGCCCAGATGAAACGTTTACCTCCAGAACCCTTACTAGTGACATGACCACAAGGATAGACATAGAAACAGAAATTTTCCGACATCTCAGGCTACTCTTTACAACGTACTACCGACCTAGAAAGCAGCTTTTCTTCACCCTTTGTCAGAAAAATCACTTATTGGAAATGGGGACTGAAGGACAAAAAAGGAGAAGCGAGAGTTACTGGAGCTGCCGATAACATATCCACATGCATTATCTACTCTCCATTGAAAATAAATAAATAAATAAACTAAAATAAAAAATAAAAAAAAATGTGAGAAGGACTTATTAATATCTACTTAGTATAAGTCCGTTGTCCACATTCCCGGCTTAGGATAGTACTTGAAGATAGTCTCCCCTCCATGTTAATGCATGGATACTTTGTCTTTATCTAGGTCGAGCTGGGATGTTAAACCGTTCCAGCTCCACCCCATAATAAATATGCTATAATGGAACTTTTATCAAATTGAAAAAGTCTGGTTATTTTTAGCTCGTTTAAAACGCTGGTTAGGAAGTAATACCTTTAGGATTTTGTATTAACTTTAGCTAGAAGTAATGCATACTTAAGAAAAAAAAATATAAATACAAGAAAGCTGCGTGTTTTTGAGTTCAGATAATATGCAAATATAATTTGGGAAATGTTCAGTTCCATGGGAGACTTTTTTTTTTTTCGTTTTAAATATAAGAAAAAAATATTGGTTAATAATAGTATTTTTGACAAAAACATTTAGGAGAAAGATAAGAAAACAAGACAAATATTCAGGATTAGAGTCAAACCTGTAATAAGGAAAAATAAAAAAAAACTAGACATGTGTTTTTAGATTAATAGGCTGCAAAAGTTACGGACAGAAAAGTTTCTTAGCTTTTGGGAACCATAGCGTTCGACTTGGCTTGGAGGCGATAGCTTAAAGAGGACGAGTGCCAGCCAGTCGGTCAGTCTGCTTTTATGTCGATATTTTTTTTTTTTTTTTTACATAGGCATCACCACATTATCAAGGCCAAGAGGCCACTCAAGGATAAGGGTTAAAGAGTGTACAGTAGAAACTGGACAATATAGTAATCATTAGTAATGAAAATTTGGTAAATTTGATAACTTATATGGAACGGCTCATCAAGAACTTATTTACGTTAGACTTGAAGACAACCATATTGTAGTCAGCCGGAAAGCAGGAAAACGGAAGACAATTCCACAGGCGTGCAGTTCTAAGAAAGAAGCTTTGCTCATGGAATCTACGTTTAGGTTTAGGCACAGATAAAGAGTGGGGGGAATTATTGATAGTGTTTACAGCTAGACGAGTGTTTCTTGTGAAAATTTGGCGAGGGGGGACCATTGATTGAAGCTCAGTCGAACACTTTCCATGAAAATAACGATACATCAGAGACAAACTCGCAACATCTCTTCGGTGAGATAGAGGTTGCAAGGAAGAGAAAAGGACATCTCCTATGAGGCTACGAATTCTATTTTGAACTCTATCAAGGCAGGCCAAGTCCTTTAAAGCAGCTCCTGCCCAGATGTGGCAACAGTATTCCATCCTTGGACGTACCTGGCTCTTATATAGATAGAGAATAGCATCAGCAGTGAGATATCTACCGGATCGATAGAAAGATCCCACCATTTTTCCAGCGGCCTTGGCAACAGATTTGATGTACGTGTTCCATTTGAGATCAGGAGTAATGGTCAAGCCAAGAAGCTTGTCAAAACTTGAGGCCTCCTGAAGACGAGAGCCATTCATTTCAATTGATGCCAGATGTGGATCAGAATGTTGATGATGTAAAGAGAGAAGTTTGGTTTTAGATGCATTAAAAGTAACCAGCCACTCCTTACCCCATTGTACTACGTGCTCAAGATCAGAGGAGAGAGAATTGGAGAGAACTTGGTCGTTTACTGTCTTAGATGTGCTACCATAAATGGTAGTGTCGTCAGCATAGATGTCTACAAATGATGTAAGGATGTGATTTGGAAGATCATTAATGTAGATCAGGAAAAGAGTTGGGCCCAGGATGGACCCCTGAGGGACACCGGCATTAATACTGTGAGCTTCTGATTTTTGCCCCTCAACTACTACTCTTATGAACCTATCAGAAAGAAATGATTTAATAATTGAGAAGACATTTCCAGCAATGCCATAGCTAGAGATCTTATGAAGTAAACCTTTATGCCATACCCTATCAAAGGCCTTAGATATGTCAAGTTTTGTATTTTTATTTATTTCTTTTAAATTCAACATTGAATTATCTATCTGATGCCAGAATGTTCGACCACCCCATAATAAATATGCTATAATGAAACTTATCAAATTGAAAAAGTCTGGTTATTTTTAGCTCGTTTAAAACGCTGGTTAGGAAGTAATACCTTTAGGATTTTGTATTAACTTTAGCTAGAAGTAATGTATACTTAAGAAAAAATAAATAAAAATACAAGAAAGCCGCGTGTTTTTTAGTTCAGGTAATATGCAAATATAATTTGGGAAATGTTCAGTTCTATGGGAGACTTTAAACTCATTTGGCTGAAGCTCTTGCACCAATTGAATTTTATACGGAAATTTGCCCTCTTTATGAAGCATTCTCTGAAGAGATGATCGAGGGACCCCAATTTGACTTGATCTCCTTTTTACTGATGTGGATGGATCCTCGGCCACACTCTTTGCTAATCTCTGACGATTCTCATCACTTTTTACCGTACGGGGTCTACCAGATCTAGGGAAGTCATATACAGACCCTTGCTCATGAAATCGAGCCACCATAGTTTTTATTGCATTGGGAGTAAGGGAATTTCTTGTGTTGAAGTTTCATTGAAATTCTCTTTGAGTTTCTGATATTGACTCATTAAACCGAAAATACGACTTTACAATAAATACTGCTTCTCGGTAGTGTAACGACTCATGATGACCCTGGAAGGGTTACTCTAGATGATCTGAAAAAATAAAATAAAAATATAGAAAATTAAGAAATTTATGAATTTTTTTAACCATCAGGTTGTTTTGAGACATCCTGTATATATATAGTTTGAAATAGTATTCTCACCACTTAATTCAGAGATTGGTTAAGTATTTAATCAGAAATAAATTAAACCAACCTGCATGTGTAGGAACTTGCATCATTGTAACATTCCGCACCATTTTTACAAGGCGAAGACATGCACGGCGTTTTTTTCAGCTCACAAAAGTCCCCTCCCCATTGAGTACAGTCACACTTAAAAGATCCTCGCCGATTAACGCATGTACCACCATTCTGACACTTAACCCAGTCACATTCATCAACATCCTCCTGCAAATAAAAAAAATGAAACACATTTTTATGGTTTTTTATTATGTTTATTCATAGATGAACCCAACCTCGGTTTAAAACACAGAGACATTTGTTTTAAAATTATGCCTGTTAACTGCCTGATTTTATGTAAGATGACTCCTTAAAATACTCGTCATGAAATCATTCATAAGATTCACAATCTTTTCAAGAATGCAACCATATCTAGAACAAATGGAAGTTCATCAATGCCTTACATGTCCATCAACGTAATTTTATTGTCATTCAATGATAAGCACTACTGGAATGGCAGAAAATTGTCGATAACTCTGACACACTCTGCCTCCATTGGCATTTCCCTGATTTGAAATATGATGCTCCTTTTAAGTTTAGTAATAATTTGGGAATTGTTATTGAGTATTTGTATTATTTGGATTTGTTGGACTACTGTTCTCATCTTGGGTGTTATTTTCACAGATTTTGTTAAAATGAAATCCTTTATTTAATTCACAGAGGTATTATGCTCGTTCCGGCAGTCATGACTGGGTAGAAATCACAAGTAATTTACAATTGTGTTTTGAGTGTTGCCCCACTAAGGATTGAACCTCCAACCCCCAGGAGAGTATACATTTTTAACTGAACATACCATGTACTTTATCCATTACTCCACTGTTCCTTGTGGACATTAGTACGAACAATCCAAATAATTCCGATAATCAATCAATTTATAAGACAATAAAAAAGACATCAAATATTCTCATTTCACTGAAAATCGATAAGAAATTTGTGGATTGGGGTCAAAAATGTCTAGTTTTGTTTACTCTTATTACGACTCAACATGTGTCTGTCAGTCGTAGACGTGTCCGTTTTTCTTCCTGAGATTCTCGTGGATGGCTCTGCCTTTGAAGAGAAATCCACTCTAAAACTTTTTGGTCATTCTTTGACATCAAATCTTTCTTGGAGTTCATATATTAGATCCATTGCTCTTTCCGCTTCCCATAAATTTAATTCCTTTATCGCTCTAAACATTTTCTCAAACCTTCCTTATCTCTTCAAATTTACGATCAGACAATGTATAGAGTACTGTTGTTATATTTGAGCTGGTGAATCTCTGTCCCATTTAAAGGTTATAAATAAAAGCGCAGAAACGTATCTGTAATTTGATTGGCCTTTCTTTTCCTCTGCCAGATCTCTCTCTCTCTCTCTCTCTCTCTCTCTCTCTCTCTCTCTCTCTTTCTCCTACAGATGTGATGTAATGTGTTATTCAGAATTGTCTAATCTATTCTCTGCTTCTTTTGTTCCAGCTCGTTTGATTGTTCGCTTAGTTGATTTCATCAATTCGCTGTTTTGATACTTCGTTGTAATGCAGCTTGACATTTAAGATTAAAGTGAATAGATATCTTCTATCTTTTCGATAATCTTTTTCGTTCTTATAAGCTCTTTATATTAAATGGCTTCACACCTTGTCTAGAGCGTATTTCATATAAAAATTATGTGATACTATGGGCAACTCCTTCCCACAGAGTCAGGATATCGCGGAGCGACAGGAAGTGATTTATAAAAAAAGTTATGACAATGGTTATAATAATTAATGCGCACAAAGGCATGAGGAGTGGCTGATTAAACAAGTACAGAAGTAGTCAGTTTCTATTAATTAGGCGTGGCAGTGACAAAGACAAAAGACCGGACATGGGATTTCCGATCCTGTAGCGAATATATTTACAAGTTTTGAGTTTGTTTACGATAGTTTTAGTTTGCAGCAGTTGACAACAGTTTGTTGCTTGGAGCAGATCGAGCAGATTTAACAGATCCAATATAAGCTGACTGAATTGTTTTGGGATTCAGCGTTGAAAATTCGACAAGACAAAATATATGATAGAAGCAGATTCCGTTTTGTACTTATTTCTAATTATTTAACAACTACAAGAATACTTGATCCATGATGAGTAACATTAATTCTTAGGACAGAACTAGTTTGCACCACTTTTATGTTCCTTTATAAAGATTATAATCAAAATATAATGAAACTAAACATTATATCTAGAACCATTCCAATTTTGATGAAAATCCATCGCATAATTTTGATTCTAAAGCTTATTTAAAGGCTCTTAAAATGAAATGGAAATTCGGGGACTCTTACTTAATTTGTGTATAATGACCAGAGATTAAATTTGATACAAATCTGAAATATTTGAATCGTCAGTTGAGCAGTTGTGACGGTATTATTCCCCTAAAAAACATTTTAAAATATTCCCAAGGAACAGAAATTGTTAGAATATTAATTAATTGATATCTAATTGTGGCGTGACCGCCTCTGGGAGCGGTAGCGCTCCCCATTGGGGAGAGATTAGGATCCCGGAAACACTGAGTAAGGCCGGCAACTATGCTGGTATTAACTGATAAGCATAATTGAGTGCTGGACAGCGGCGGGTAACCTTGCTGAAAGGAAGAATTTATTGTGTTTTGTAAAACAGACATATACTTTTTATTGTTTGGGAAAAATGACAAGTGATGTCATTTTTGAAAGCTAGAAACCGGCATATCAACCCGATAGACGAGGCTTGCAGCGCGGAAGAATCATGTAGAAAACTCCGGAGAGAAGACGATAACGACCATTGTGACTTGGAAGGGGTCAGAGGTCACGTAATACCTATTATTAGAATTTTAAAAAAATTCGAAGGTATATGACTTTTCACGAATAACTTCTCATGCTTTGCCCTCTTTGCATAAAACTAAACACGACTCACTTTACGACCCCTTTCATCAATTCCAAAAAATAGATTGATTGGTTAATTAGTTTGGGCATGAATACTGTACATACAGATATATAAATATATACACATACATAACTTCATATAAATAGAGACTAGACTAGCACAGACAATTCTGGTCAAAATTCATTACATGATCTTGATTTTAGAAAATGTCAAAAATCGAATGCTTAAGATTTAGGGGTCTTTAGAATAAATTTAAGTTCATGGAATTTTGTTTACTTGGTGTCCTATGAATGTATATTTCAATTAATGTAAATAAAAGTTCAACAATACTAAACAAAAAGTTTTAATTTCATTTGGATGCTACGAAAACTACTGCTTTCATCTTGAGTGTTAACTTCACAATATATCGACCTTCTTTAGGTGTATGTTGTTGAAGTCGACAAGCTTTCGGTTGCAATCAGAAATCAGCACGAAATACCAACGGAATGCTTTATTTTATCTTCGAGGTTAGCATGCTCTTATTTCACCAGCCATAATTGAGTAGAAGCTTAAGTAATTTGCAATTTAAATTTGAGTGTCGCTCGTCAACTTGCAGAAGCGTGTAACTTACAACTGAATTTTACCAAGTACATTATCCACTATGTCATGGGTCCTTGCGAAAAATTGTATCATGAATTTTAGGAAGCTTAAACCAATTTTTGTTCTTTGATATACAATCTCATTGCAATATCACTATTTTTAGGAGCCTTGACTGTCGTACTGCCGGTCGGGTTTCAATCTTGGCTTGAGGTAGTTGCCTGTCTGGCCGCACTGATGGGCTATGAACCAAAGAAACAGTACTGTATGTGGATTACTATATATATATATATATATATATATATATATATATATATATATATATATATATATATATAGGTGAGTTTTTCTCGCTTTGACATTGATATGAAAAGCCTAGTTTTCTTAATTCAAATTATAAAAACGAGCTTCTTAATATACTACATAATTGATATGCGAAAGACTAAATGAAAGTAAACTAATTTGCATATTCTTTGTAAAACTAACTAAAATTAAATAGTCTTTAACTTTTTATTTTTTTTATTGGATCATTGGTTTCATTTTACTATTACGCCCAATTATATTCATGCATATTTCTACATTGATAATTACTGTGTAGCATTTGGGAAAACAAAACGTGGAACTTACAATTATAGTTTGAGTGTCGCTCGTCAAATTTAAGAAGCGTATAACTTACAATTTTAGTGTGACTGCCGCTCGTAAAACTGGAGAAGCGTGTAACTTTCAATTTTAGTTTGAGTGTCGCTCATCAAATTGCAGAAGCGTGTAAATTAAATTTTGTTTGAGTGTCGCTAGTCAAATTGCAGAAGCGTGTAACTTTCAATTTTAGTTTGAAAGCTGCTCGTCAAAATGCAAGCGCATATAACTTACAATTTGTGTTTGAGTTTTGCTAGTTAAATTGCAGAAGCGTGTAACTTACAATTTTAGTATGAGTGTCGCGGGTATAATTGCAGTAGCGTGAAACTTACAATTTTAGTTTAACGGTCGCTCGTCACATTGCAGAAGCGTGTAACTTACAATTTTAGTTTTCGTATCGCTCGTCATATTGCAGAAGTGCGTAACGTATAATTTTAGTTTGAGAGCACCTCGTCAAAATGCGGGAGCATGTAACTTACAATTTTGTGTTTGAGTTTTGCTAGTTAAATTGCAGAAGTTTTAGTTTGAGTGCTGCTCGTCAACTTGCAGAAGCGTGTGACAAACAATTTCAGAACAGTGTAACGTTCAATTCTAGTTTAAGTGTCACTCGTCAACTTGCAGAAAGATTGAAACTTACTATTTATTTTGAGTGTCGCTCGTTAAATTGCAGAAGCGTGTAACTGACAATTTTAGTTTGAGAGTAGCTCGTTAAATTGCAGAAGTGTGTAACTGACAATTTTTATTTTGAGTGTCGCTCGTAAAATTGCAGAAGTGTGTAACTGACAATTTTAGTTTGAGTCGCTCGTTAAATTGCAGAAGTGTGTAACTGACAATTTTAGTTTGAGAGTCGCTCGTAAAATTACAGAAGCGTGTAACTTACAACTGAAGTAAATAATCCACTATGTTATGTTTTGTTTGAGCGTCGCTCCTCAAATTGCAGAAGCGTGTAACTTACGATTTTAGTTTTAGTGTCGCATGTAAAATTGCAGAAACGTGGAACAAAAAATTTTTGTTGGAGTTTCGCTCGTCAAATGGAAGAAGCTTGTAACTTAAATTTTTAGTTTGAGTGTTGCTCCTAAAATTGCAGAAGCGTTGAAATTAAAAGTTTGAGTGCCGCTCGTCAAATTGCAGAAGCGCTGAACTTTCAATTTTAGTTTTAGTTTCGTCCGTAAAACTGGAGAAGTCTGTAACTTACAATTTTAGTTTGAGTGTCGTTCGTAAAACTGGAGAAGCGTGTAACTTACAATTTTAGTTTTAGTGTCGTTCGTAAAACTGGAGAAGTGTGTAACTTACAATTTTAGTTTAAGTGTCGTTCGTAAAACTGGAGAAGTGTGTAACTTACAATTTTAGTTTTAGTGTCGTTCGTAAAACTGGAGAAGTGTGTAACTTACAATTTTAGTTTAAGTGTCGTTCGTAAAACTGGAGAGGTGTGTAACTTACAATTTTAGTTTTAGTGTCGTTCGTAAAACTGGAGAAGTGTGTAACTTACAATTTTAGTTTTAGTGTCGTCCGTAAAACTGGATAAGTCTGTAACTTACAATTTTAGTTTTAGTGTCGCTCGTACATTGCAGAAGCGTGTAACTTACAATTTTAGTTTAAGTTTCGTCCGTAAAACTGGATAAGTCTGTAACTTACAATTTTAGTTTTAGTCTCGTTCGTAAAACTGGAGAAGTGTGTAACTTACAATTTTAGTTTTAGTGTCGTCCGTAAAACTGGATAAGTCTGTAACTTACAATTTTAGTTTTAGTTTCGTCCGTAAAACTGGATAAGTCTGTAACTTACAATTTTAGTTTTAGTCTCGTTCGTAAAACTGGAGAAGTGTGTAACTTACAATTTTAGTTTTAGTGTCGTCCGTAAAACTGGATAAGTCTGTAACTTACAATTTTAGTTTTAGTCTCGTCCGTAAAACTGGATAAGTCTGTAACTTACAATTTTAGTTTTAGTTTCGTCCGTAAAACTGGATAAGTCTGTAACTTACAATTTTAGTTTTAGTCTCGTTCGTAAAACTGGAGAAGTGTGTAACTTACAATTTTAGTTTTAGTGTCTTCCGTAAAACTGGATAAGTCTGTAACTTACAATTTTAGTTTTAGTTTCGTCCGTAAAACTGGATAAGTCTGTAACTTACAATTTTAGTTTTAGTCTCGTTCGTAAAACTGGAGAAGTGTGTAACTTACAATTTTAGTTTTAGTGTCGTCCGTAAAACTGGATAAGTCTGTAACTTACAATTTTAGTTTTAGTCTCGTCCGTAAAACTGGATAAGTCTGTAACTTACAATTTTAGTTTTAGTTTCGTCCGTAAAACTGGATAAGTCTGTAACTTACAATTTTAGTTTTAGTCTCGTTCGTAAAACTGGAGAAGTGTGTAACTTACAATTTTAGTTTTAGTGTCGCTCGTACATTGCAGAAGCATGTAACTTACAATTTTAGTTTTAGTTTCGTCCGTAAAACTGGAGAAGTGTGTAACTTACAATTTTAGTTTTAGTTTCGTCCGTAAAACTGGAGAAGTGTGTAACTTACAATTTTAGTTTTAGTTTCGTCCGTAAAACTGGATAAGTCTGTAACTTACAATTTTAGTTTTAGTCTCGTCCGTAAAACTGGATAAGTCTGTAACTTACAATTTTAGTTTTAGTTTCGTCCGTAAAACTGGATAAGTCTGTAACTTACAATTTTAGTTTTAGTCTCGTTCGTAAAACTGGAGAAGTGTGTAACTTACAATTTTAGTTTTAGTGTCGCTCGTACATTGCAGAAGCATGTAACTTACAATTTTAGTTTTAGTTTCGTCCGTAAAACTGGATAAGTCTGTAACTTACAATTTTAGTTTTAGTCTCGTTCGTAAAACTGGAGAAGTGTGTAACTTACAATTTTAGTTTTAGTTTCGTCCGTAAAACTGGATAAGTCTGAAACTTACAATTTTAGTTTTAGTCTCGTCCGTAAAACTGGATAAGTCTGTAACTTACAATTTTAGTTTTAGTTTCGTCCGTAAAACTGGATAAGTCTGTAACTTACAATTTTAGTTTTAGTCTCGTTCGTAAAACTGGAGAAGTGTGTAACTTACAATTTTAGTTTTAGTGTCGCTCGTACATTGCAGAAGCATGTAACTTACAATTTTAGTTTTAGTTTCGTCCGTAAAACTGGATAAGTCTGTAACTTACAATTTTAGTTTTAGTCTCGTTCGTAAAACTGGAGAAGTGTGTAACTTACAATTTTAGTTTTAGTTTCGTCCGTAAAACTGGATAAGTCTGTAACTTACAATTTTAGTTTTAGTCTCGTCCGTAAAACTGGATAAGTGTGTAACTTACAATTTTAGTTTTAGTTTCGTCCGTAAAACTGGATAAGTCTGTAACTTACAATTTTAGTTTTAGTCTCGTTCGTAAAACTGGAGAAGTGTGTAACTTACAATTTTAGTTTTAGTGTCGTCCGTAAAACTGGATAAGTCTGTAACTTACAATTTTAGTTTTAGTCTCGTCCGTAAAACTGGATAAGTCTGTAACTTACAATTTTAGTTTTAGTTTCGTCCGTAAAACTGGATAAGTCTGTAACTTACAATTTTAGTTTTAGTCTCGTTCGTAAAACTGGAGAAGTGTGTAACTTACAATTTTAGTTTTAGTGTCGTCCGTAAAACTGGATAAGTCTGTAACTTACAATTTTAGTTTTAGTTTCGTCCGTAAAACTGGATAAGTCTGTAACTTACAATTTTAGTTTTAGTCTCGTTCGTAAAACTGGAGAAGTGTGTAACTTACAATTTTAGTTTTAGTGTCGTCCGTAAAACTGGATAAGTCTGTAACTTACAATTTTAGTTTTAGTTTCGTCCGTAAAACTGGATAAGTGTGTAACTTACAATTTTAGTTTTAGTGTCGTTCGTAAAACTGGAGAAGTGTGTAACTTACAATTTTAGTTTTAGTGTCGTCCGTAAAACTGGATAAGTCTGTAACTTACAATTTTAGTTTTAGTCTCGTCCGTAAAACTGGATAAGTCTGTAACTTACAATTTTAGTTTTAGTTTCGTCCGTAAAACTGGATAAGTCTGTAACTTACAATTTTAGTTTTAGTCTCGTTCGTAAAACTGGAGAAGTGTGTAACTTACAATTTTAGTTTTAGTGTCGCTCGTACATTGCAGAAGCATGTAACTTACAATTTTAGTTTTAGTTTCGTCCGTAAAACTGGATAAGTCTGTAACTTACAATTTTAGTTTTAGTCTCGTTCGTAAAACTGGAGAAGTGTGTAACTTACAATTTTAGTTTTAGTTTCGTCCGTAAAACTGGATAAGTCTGTAACTTACAATTTTAGTTTTAGTCTCGTCCGTAAAACTGGATAAGTCTGTAACTTACAATTTTAGTTTTAGTTTCGTCCGTAAAACTGGATAAGTCTGTAACTTACAATTTTAGTTTTAGTCTCGTTCGTAAAACTGGAGAAGTGTGTAACTTACAATTTTAGTTTTAGTGTCGCTCGTACATTGCAGAAGCATGTAACTTACAATTTTAGTTTTAGTTTCGTCCGTAAAACTGGATAAGTCTGTAACTTACAATTTTAGTTTTAGTCTCGTTCGTAAAACTGGAGAAGTGTGTAACTTACAATTTTAGTTTTAGTTTCGTCCGTAAAACTGGATAAGTCTGTAACTTACAATTTTAATTTTAGTCTCGTCCGTAAAACTGGATAAGTCTGTAACTTACAATTTTAGTTTTAGTTTCGTCCGTAAAACTGGATAAGTCTGTAACTTACAATTTTAGTTTTAGTCTCGTTCGTAAAACTGGAGAAGTGTGTAACTTACAATTTTAGTTTTAGTGTCGCTCGTACATTGCAGAAGCATGTAACTTACAATTTTAGTTTTAGTTTCGTCCGTAAAACTGGATAAGTCTGTAACTTACAATTTTAGTTTTAGTCTCGTTCGTAAAACTGGAGAAGTGTGTAACTTACAATTTTAGTTTTAGTTTCGTCCGTAAAACTGGATAAGTGTGTAACTTACAATTTTAGTTTTAGTTTCGTCCGTAAAACTGGATAAGTCTGTAACTTACAATTTTAATTTTAGTCTCGTCCGTAAAACTGGATAAGTCTGTAACTTACAATTTTAGTTTTAGTTTCGTCCGTAAAACTGGATAAGTCTGTAACTTACAATTTTAGTTTTAGTCTCGTTCGTAAAACTGGAGAAGTGTGTAACTTACAATTTTAGTTTTAGTGTCGCTCGTACATTGCAGAAGCATGTAACTTACAATTTTAGTTTTAGTTTCGTCCGTAAAACTGGATAAGTCTGTAACTTACAATTTTAGTTTTAGTCTCGTTCGTAAAACTGGAGAAGTGTGTAACTTACAATTTTAGTTTTAGTTTCGTCCGTAAAACTGGATAAGTGTGTAACTTACAATTTTAGTTTTAGTCTCGTCCGTAAAACTGGATAAGTCTGTAACTTACAATTTTAGTTTTAGTCTCGTCCGTAAAACTGGATAAGTCTGTAACTTACAATTTTAGTTTTAGTCTCGTTCGTAAAACTGGAGAAGTGTGTAACTTACAATTTTAGTTTTAGTTTCGTCCGTAAAACTGGATAAGTCTGTAACTTACAATTTTAGTTTTAGTCTCGTTCGTAAAACTGGAGAAGTGTGTAACTTACAATTTTAGTTTTAGTGTCGTCCGTAAAACTGGAGAAGTGTGTAACTTACAATTTTAGTTTTAGTGTCGCTCGTAAAACTGGAGAAGTGTGTAACTTACAATTTTAGTTTTAGTGTCGTCCGTAAAACTGGAGAAGTGTGTAACTTACAATTTTAGTTTTAGTCTCGTTCGTAAAACTGGAGAATCATGTAACTTACAATTTTAGTTTTAGTTTCGTCCGTAAAACTGGATAAGTGTGTAACTTACAATTTTAGTTTTAGTGTCGCTCGTACATTGCAGAAGCATGTAACTTACAATTTTAGTTTTAGTGTCGCTCGTAAATTGCAGAAGCGTTTACCTTACAATTTTAGTTTGAGTGTTGCTCATCAAGTTGCAGAAGTGTGTAACTTACAATATTAGTTTGAGTGTCGCATTTTAAATTGCGGAAGCCTGTAATTTACAATGTATGTTTGAGTGTCGCTCGTCAAATTGCAGAATGGTGTATCTGACAATCTTAGTTTTAGTGTGGCTCGTATATTTGTCAAATGTGCATAATTTACGAATTTAGTGTGAAATTCTCTCATCAAATTGCAGAAGGTTTTAACTTACAATTTTAGTTTGAGTGTCGCTCCTTAAATTGCGGAAGCCTGTAATTGAAGATTTTAGTTTGAGTGTCCAACGTCAAGGTGCAGAAACATGTAACTTACAATTTTAGTTTGTGTGTCGCTCGTCAAATTGCAGAAGCGTCGAACTTACAATTTTTCTTTGAGTGTCGCTCGTGAATTGCAGAAGCGTGCAACTTACAGTTTTTGTTTGAATTGCAGAAGCGTGTAATTTTATGGTGAGTAGCGCTGATAATATTGCAGAAGCGTGTAACTCACAATTTTAGTTTGAGTGTGGCTCGTCAAAGTGCTGAAGCGTTTAACTTACAATTTTAGTTTTAGTGTCGCTCGTATATTTGCAGATGCGTGTAACTTAAAAATTTTGTGTGAGCGTCTCTTATCAAATTGAAAAAGGGTGTAACTTACAATTTTAGTTTGAGTGTATCTCCTCAAATTGCGGAAGCTGTAATTTACGATTTTAGTTTGGGTGTCCCACGTCAAATTACAGAACCATGTAACTTACTTTTAGTTTGAGTGTCGCTTTTTAAATTGCAAAGCCTGTAATTTACTCTTTTACTTTGAGTGTCGCTCGTCAAATTGCAGATTTGTGTAACTTACAATTTTAGTTTGAGTTTCGCTCAAAAAACTGCAGCAGGATCTAACTAATAATTTTAGTTTTAGTGTCGCTCGTCAAATTGCGGAAGCGTGTATCTTTCAAGGTTAGTTTGAGTGTCGCTCGTAAAATTTTAGAAGCGTGTAACTTACATTTTAGTTTGTGAGTAGCTAGTAAATGGTAGAAGCATTTAACTTACACTTTTGTTGTAGCATCGCTCGTAAAATTGCAGAAACATGTTACTTACGATATTAATTTGAGTGTCGCTCGTCAAAATTGCAGCAGGGTGTAACTTACAATTTTAGTTTGTGTCGCTTGTCAACGTGCAGAAGCGGGTAACTTATAATTTTCGTTACAGCGTCGCTCGTAATATTGCAGAAGCATGTTACTTACGATTTTAGTTTGAGTGTCGCTCGTCAAATTGCAGAAGCGTGTAGCTTACATTTTTAGGTTCAATGTCGCTCGTGAAATAGCTGTAGCGTGTAACTTACAATTGGCTTTAACAGAGGAGTTGGGTAGAGTATTCAAATTAATCTGTGAACTTTGACCCATTGACAGCAAAATTTTTGGACGAAAACAGATAAAAAAAATTTCCAAATCTCAATACTTTCACATCAAATCTCCAGTCTATAGACTGAAAAGTGACAGAGCTACTTGGTAGGAAATGTACGCACACAGGCAATTACATTATAAATATATATAAAAATACTCTGCGTTGTCCGTTGTCGATGTAATTGGCGTTGTCCGTTATCGATGCAATTGCTCAACTCCGTCCAAATCTAGGTTCTAGCTCTATCATGAAAAAGTGTATGTGAACGGGTATATATGTATATATATATATATATATATATATATATATATATATATATGTGTGTGTGTGTGTGTGTGTGTGTGTGTGTGTGTGTGTGTGTGTGTGTGTACCTATCTATAAACTCCTCTTAATGTCTTATATATATAGAAAAGCGGTTCATCCTTCGTAGAGACGCGATGTCTCTCAACAAATAGGTTGTTCCGAAATCGTGTCTGAGGGTCAGCTGATTTAAGTTAATTTTTGTAGATGTTATATCTGGCGCCTGCATACCAGCAGTAACTATCTTAGTTGTACAGGACGCGTGACATGTTACATAGAATGTAGATCTAGATAACATATAAAAATTAAAATCGAGGCATAGCCAATAAATTGCGCCGTGGCCCATACGGTTAGCTCGTCAGTATTGCACACTTCATGCGTGCGACGACCTGGGTTCGCGCTTATGTCGGAGCACGTCACTGATCAGATTCAGTACATCAAAACCCGCTTTGGGTCTGGTGTTTTCCGTTGTCGATGCAATTGCTCGATTCCGTCCAATTCTGGGTTCTAGCTTTATCATTAAAAAGTGTATGTGAACGGGCATTTATCTATAATCTCCTCTTAATGTCTAATATATATATATACATGCACACACACTTTGATAATACTCAGAAATTGATAGGAGATTGATTAGGAGATTAGGAGGTATTTAAACTCTCAATTTTTGGTTTGGAGTAAGAGTTAGAGTAAAGCATTTTGAGCTTTGAAATATTTCGGGAATTTTCCGAGACTCGACTACAGTATTTGTGTTATTATTTTTTTCATTTAACATTAACTGTTCCATTGATTTTTATTAGTTATTTAATTAATTTGTTTCTTTTTCATAAATTGCTTCGGCAATTTCCGGTACACCGCTATAGTTATGTAAACAATAAAGATTTATTTATCGTAAAAAAAAAAGAATTTTAGTCACGTGTACCGAAACGCATACACGCATGCACACACAGTAACATTTTTTTCATTGTTCTATTGTTTTATTATTAGTAATTTAATCAAGTTGTTTCGCAAACTTGTGTCCTTTTCATAAATTGTTTCGTCAATTTCTGGGATGCGGCTATAGTTATGTAAACAAAACCGATTTATTTAGCATAGAAAAACGAATTTTAATCAAGGGTACCAAAACGCGCAAAGACGCACACACACACACACAAACACACACACGAAAACCGAAACACAACTGTAAATAATAGTATATATGACGCTGAAAGAAACACTACAGTAACGTGAGTGAATGAGAACAATTAACGTCTACGATGTATTTAATGAAAGGAAAAAAGAATTTTTGGATTATTAACATGACGCGAAGGGACGTCATGTCTGAATGTTAGTCCGTGTTCGTTTATTCAAGAGAATTGGATTCCTGAATATGAGGATATTCAGCGGTCAGCCAATCATAAGGTAAGGATTTTTTCTAGGGAGCCATTATTCATGAATTAAGAAATGAGGAAGATTATGGCGTGTCTACGAGTTTAGGATCCAGTTACGAAGGGTAAAATCACCATATATGTATAAAGTGTATATTTCCTCCCGGTGTTGACTGGTGGCGGGAGGAAAACTTGATATTTAGAATGAGAAAAGGAACTACTTTATCTAAAAATGGTGCGATTGTAATGATGTTGCTTCTAAGATGCAATGTAGCATCTTATTAGAACGACTAAATGTGTCTAAAATACCGTTCTAAAGTTACATAAGATAGTGACTAACAGTCTAGACATAATAAATTTGTATGTTGTGATATAATTGACTTGAGGGGGCGATTTGACCCCCCCCCCCTATTGGGGAGGTTGACCCCCCTGGAACCTGAGAAAGACCGGGTAAAGTTGCTAAAATTGTTTAAATTAATCCCTGATACTTGAATTAGAAGATATATATATATATATATATATATATATATATATATATTGTTTTATTGTCAAAGTCAGATATATATTTTATTGTTTGAAAAGCCAGATATATATTTTGTTGTTTAAAAAATCCAATAACAGGAAACGTCAGAATAATGTAGAAACGAGATTGTACTTGGCCTATAGAACACCTTCAGACTATGGCATTCTGAATGACAGAGATTGACACCTGAGGTCATGTGAACAGATGTCATTTTTGGTCCCAGATTACAAAACAGGTAATATTGGTGAAGTGCACACACGCAAATGTATCTAGGGCTTCCCCAGATATGTGGCTAGCTCCGATTAGTTGAATGAACCACCGCACCCCAACCCGTCCCTGAATATAAAACCAAGCGCCAAAGTTTTTTTTAGCCAGATTGGAGAGAGATTTGCGCCAACCTTGAGAGGAACCAACTCCAAAGCCTGACCCCCCTCTCCATCCGCCTAGAGAGATTTGTGAATTTAAAATGTTTAAGAACTGAACGTGTATATATATGTAAAAAGACTGTAATGTTTGTGAAATTAATTTTTAGTAGATAGAACCCAAATTGTTTGTCTTCTTTCTTTCTGTCCTATGCGACTTTCGCGGTTTTCTTTCAGAGGTATCCGACACAGCGGCGTTTAGAATTCATGTGGAGAGCTCTCGGCAGACTAGACATCACGAGCCATAGTTTTCGAAGAAGATCAGAGGTCAGTTGCTTGACCTCAGCACGGGAGTCAGGCAACATGTGGCATATTGTTGCAAACCTACAGTACTTTAGTCCTGAGGAGAATTTCTGCAATCTAAACATTATATATGCATATGTATATATATATATATATATATATATATATATATAAATATATACATACATAAAGAGTATTTCTAAAATAAAGCTCCTATTTTTAAATTAAAATGTTTAAGAACTACGAAGACATGAGTGATAATATTAAAACGAGCAACGTTTTGTGCTCCAGAATTTATTTTTCTAAATAGTCACGGCCATTCTCAATGCACTATGGCAGGAATTCAATGACGCATCTTTCTAATGCTATTCATGACGGATGTTGCTTTCTTAAAGTCTCACACCTTCAATATCTATAATAGAGAGATAAAAATTCCGGTTAAGTATGCATGAGTTCAGTCATTACAATAATGCAATGTAAAATCCCCTCTGATCTATTCAGGCAGAATAAAAATAGGAGACATTACTTTTGAATGATCCTTGTATATATATATATATATATATATATATATATATATATATGTATATATATATATATATATATATATATATATATATATATATATATATATATATATATACTAGCTGTAGCCGGCCACGCGTTGCTGTGGCTCAGTTTGTTAAAATGGAACACATGTGAAAGTAGAGAAAAGTTTGATTCTTTTTTTCAAGAGAATGTACAAATTATTTTTTTAAACAGAAAAATACTGCCATCATTAATTATGCAAAAAAATAAATAAAATGTTGATTTAGTGTTTTAATATGCTTATAAATTACGATAAAACTTGCTGAGTATGCACTGTTTTACGGTTGTTGTAAAAATGGAACGGAAACTTAAATTTCGCTTCAGTTTAATTTTTCTTAATTTTTTAATTGTGCCCCCCAAACGAATATAATCAAAACAGTAACATTCAACAATTGTACTTTATGTATATAAAACACAAAATATTTATTAAAAAAAAAATTAAAAGAAAAAAGTTAATAACGAAAGGGAAATAATTCCATTTTTTAAACGAAAAAGTCAGTTTACCCAACTTACTGTATTAATCCTATTTTTTAAGCAAGAAAAAAAAAGGTAAATATCCAGATACGCTACTACAGAACACCGACCACTCTAATTTGTTTTTGTATAGGTAATTGAGGTCGCTGACAACGAATCTGATAGTCAAACTTGGGGCAAATTTACCGTTTGCATGGTATTTACCCCTGAACCCACGAACTTCTTTCCACCATTTTGCAGCTTCTGTTTATGCTACGCGCATGCACGCTGTAGCATAAACGACGGCTTCACCAAGCAAACTACGTTGGGGGGAGGAGATTTTTTTTTCCAGGACATAGAATTTTCTAATTTTCAAAAATACATTATAGCGCTTTTTGGGTGGAAAATTTAAAATTAGCTGAAAAAGAAATAAAATAAGAAAAGGAAAGCACACCAAGTTGGAGTAGGGGGGGGGGGTAATTTATCTGTTTTTTTGGTTTTTTTTACCTGGAACATCGAATTTTCAAATTTTCCGTAAGTAACGCACCGACATGTACCAATTAGAACACCATTTAACATTTTCCGAAGATTTTACTTTGTACATTGGGTTGGGGGGCGGATGTGATGTTGGGGCGCGCGCGCGCCCCAACATCAGATTCCCCCCCCCCCCAAACAAATTAGAGTGGTCGGTGGGGTTTGTATTACTGTACACATAGATTCGAAAAAGTTGTCAAACAACAAATATATAACAAATAGATGTTATCAAAGGCAAGATAAGTTACTTTTCTGCCAAACTGGATATATTTTTCGTGTTTTTATTCAATGTAACATATTGGGTTTGTATTACTGTACACATAGATTCGAAAACGTTGTCAAAAAACAAATACATAACAAATAAATGTTATCAAAAGCAAGATAAGTTACTTTTCTACCTAACTGGATATATTTTTCGTGTTTTTATTCAATGTAACATGTTTATTCAGCTCGAAAAACATACAGTGTTTACCGATGTATTGGAAAATTCAAGATGGCGTCTGATTCTCTCTTTAACACGGTAAGTTTGGGAAAAGGTGTTATAAATAAAAACCCAGATATAATACTGTTAAAAACTCGCTCAATATATGTTACCGTGACATAGGTTGACATATATTCGGCGGTTTTTTAATAGTATTTTGTATAGTTTTTTATTTATAACACCTTTTCCCAAACTTACCGTGTTAAAGAGAGAATCAGACGCCATCTTGAATTTTCCAAGTCATCGGTAAACACTGTATGTTTTTTGAGCTGAATGTTGGGTTTGTATTACTGTACACATAGATTCGAAGAAGTTGTCAAAAAACAAATATATAACAAATAAATGTTGTCAAAGGCAAGATAAGTTACTTTTCTACCTAACTGGATATATTTTTCGTGTTTTTATTCAATGTAACATTTTTATTCAGCTCGAAAACCATACAGTGTTTACCGATGTATTGGAACATTCAAGATGGCGTCTGATTCTCTCTTTAACACGGTAAGTTTGGGAAAAGATGTTATAAATAAAAAACGGATAAAATACTGTTAAAAACTCGCTCAATACATGTTACTGTGACATAGGTTGACATATATTCGGCGGGTTTTTAATAGTATTTTGTATAGTTTTTTATTTATAACACCTTTTTCCAAACTTACAGAGTTAAAGAGGATGTGAGACGCCATCTTGAATTTTCCAATACATCGGTAAACACTGTATGTTTTTCGAGCTGAATAAATATGTTACATTGAATAAAAACACGAAAAATATATCCAGTTAGGTAGAAAAGTAATTTATCTTGCCTTTGATAACATTTATTTGTTATATATTTGTTTTTTGACAACTTTTTCGAATCTATGTGTACAGTAATACAAACCCGTATTTTGTATAGTTTTTTATTTATAACACCTTTTTCCACACTTACGGTGTTAAAGAGGGTGTGAGACGCCATCTTAAATTTTCAAATACATCGGTAAACACTGTATGTTTTTCGAGCTGAATAAATATGTTACATTGAATAAAACCACGAAAAATATATCCAGTTTGGCAGAAAAGTAACTTATCTTGCCTTTGATAACATTTATTTGTTATATATTTGTCCCCCCCCCCCAAACAAATTAGAGTGGTCGGTGTTCTGTAGTAGCGTATCTGGATATTTACTAAAAAAAAAAATATTTAGGTTTGGCTATAAATTCCTAAACTCATTTCACCTTAAATAATTTAGGTTACTGAAATAGGAATCTAATTGAATCTTTAATTTCCTGAATAGTATCCGATAATTCATTTTTCTTCGAGTTATATCGAATACATTAATACGGACTTTAGGGGCTTTTTTCGTAATGTTACTGTAAAAATTATTTTTTATTGTTACAAATTACGATGCTTTAAAAAAAGCAAAAATAAATTCTTGTGTTTTTTATTTACTACTGTTAGAAATTTCAGAATGCAAGGGCGATAACCGCGTGATTTGGAATCACGCGATTATTTCGACCAATGGAATTGCGTTGATTCAGTTGCTGCGAAGGATGCAGAAGTGGCGGGAATTTTGTGTTTCAAAAAACAGATTTCGGCAGGACGCCGAATAAGACGGACATGTAATCTCGCTCCGTGCCTATTGAACTAAGGCACGGTTCTAAAACAAGATTCAACTCAGCGTCAAGCAAAGCAGACGCGTGTAATCTCGTTCAATACCTAATGAACTAAGACATGGTTCTACCCCATTTATTTCTCCGCTCATTTAAATGCGGATACGAGCCAGATGCTAAATTGTTCAACGGATTAATTACTCCATTTTCATTGCCCGCAAAAGGGCATATTATTTATGAACATCGGTCGCAAAGTGCGTTGTTCATATCGACAGTCTGGAAGGATTTCGCGAACCCTCAACTGTAGTGAATAATACATAGCTTACCTGAGTGTAGCTGCCGGGGGTGAGGATGGTCTTCCAACAATCAAGAAGAACAATAGCATTGTGGTTATTTATGCTAATAGAGTAAGGTAAATTGTTATAAAAACCTTCCTCCTTTGTGAAGAGTCATCATTATTTTTTTTTTATGTTACTGTGGTTACAGGACCTGAGAAGAAGGTCGCGAAGAAGATTGTATTTTTTTCGCAACCTCACTTCAGGTTAGCTACTCTTAGTTATATGACTTTTTTTTTCCAACAATTTGCGAAAAAAATACAATAGTTCAACACAATTTCTTACAGAACTTTGAGTCATTAGTAACAGCAATTAGTGACAACTCTGGAAATTGTTCGATTACCCGTACAAGGATATGGAGACCTCTGATACTTCAACTGTGGCAGATTCCAGGGAGCGACACCGTAACCAGATTTCCATTCTGAAAATGAAAATCAAGGGTAGGCTTCGTTTGTCCCGTGGCCCAGAGATCACTCCTGCTGTATTTTCTGTATTCCACAGGGAAATTTTGGAATATATCAACGAAGTTGAAATCTCCATCTGCAAGTTGCAACTTTCCTGTGTCTCTGAAGAGGAAAGAGAACTTATGGAGTCCGATTGGCTAAGTTACCAGCTGAATTTACGGAAGGAATTAGAAGATCTCTCACTCTTGTTACATCCTCCAGAGGCTAGTGGCTATTCGGAGCGACCTTCCCTTCCATATACGCCTGGACCTTCTACGGATAGAGCTAATTCATCATTCACTGTTAGACTTCCTCAAGTTCAAATCACTGGACCAACGTTCAGTGGTCGTGAAATGGAAAACGATAGAATGAGTTTTTACAATTTCTTATCTCGATTTGAAAATTGTGCAGCAGGCATGGCAAATGACGCAGAAAAGTTAAACTTTTTAAAATGCTCTCTGTCTGGGAGACCTCTGCTGCTGATTAATCACTTAAGTTGCATCAATACAAATTATCAGCAAGCACTGGCAGTATTAAAACGAGAATATTTAGATGTGAGTGATATCATTGATAAGATATTCCAAGATATTATCGATTTTTCCCCCAAGGGGGAAAATTCTTATGAGGATCTTGGTAGTTTCATCTGCAGAACAGCTTCCATTCTGGAAGAACTGGCCAGCTCTCTCGATTGTGATTTCTCTGAGGATGGTTCTGCAGGGGCCCGATTAATGGCCAAAATACTTTTTTTTAAATTTCCGAGAGCATTGAAGGGAGAGCTTATTCAGTTATGTGGCTCTAGAATTCCTTCTCTGTCAGTTTTAATGCGAGACACCAGTGAGGCTATTAAACGCTTGCTAATTAAAGGCGGCGGGTTGCCTGGTTCTTCGGATATCCATCGAAACAATTCTCGGGTAACCGTTTCAAAATCTAGAGCCACTACAACCAGAGATGTTTCTTTCCGCATAGATTCAGACTGTCAGGCTCCTTCTGGTTACTCGAGTAAACTACCTCCTCTGATTTGTGTTACCTTCGGTCGAGGAGGAAGAACCATCTCTGTAAACTGCCTATCGGATACTGGCAGTAGCAGAACGTATTTGTCTGGTGATGTCTTGCACTCCTTAGGTTCCTTTAGTTCTGGCGGTTTGGATTGTCATTTGAGGCTGACTACACTTCTCGGAGAATGTGAGCAAGTATACAGAGAGGTGAAATTGGATGTGGACTTGGGGTCTGGTCATGTGGGGCACTTTCCGGTACTGATTGCCAACTCATTGGACCTTTCCTTATATCTAAAAAATTGGCATTTGCTGTTGGAGGAGTTCAAGCGAACTGGATGTTCTATGGCTGGACAATTTGAATCTGGCACTGATGCGGTGGCTATAAGTGGAATTATGGGTCTGGATCTGGTGCTACATTTGGGCCCCTTACAGTTGGTGCCTTGTTTGGGGGGTCGGGCCTTCTCTGTTCCTGCTGGTTTGATTCCCTTTGGTGAGGTGGACACTTTTTTCTCTACAAATCCTGCCCCTATTTCAAGAGATTATACTTTGTTCAGTGCAGTGATGGAGAATACTCCCCAAGTGGAATCATCGCATGTTTGCTTCATCCTGGAAGCCGACCCTACCTATGCGGACCCCTGGGTGGATGTCTTTCCCTCTAGCGATGTGGAAGGAGGATTAGAGAAAATGTTCAGCATTGAGTCATTGGGCATTCAGGACGGAGAAGAGATTTTAGGATATGATCAGGGTATGATTCGGCAGTTCCAGGAATCTATAATATTCAGGGATGGTAAATATCATGTGCAATTACCCTGGCATGCAGATAAGCTGGCTCTGGTTCCTTCCAATCATGCTATTGCTTTGCACGTTTTGAATCGTGTGGTCAGGAGCCTGGAGAAGAAGGGGCTGTACCAGGAGTATGTAGATGTATTCCTTCAGCAGCTACAAGAGGGCATCATAGAGGAAATACAGGTGGATCCTCAAAATTTTGTGGACTATGTATGGGTGCCTCATCGGCCAGTTTTCAAGACGGATCCGGCAGCTACTACTAAAATCAGGCCTGTATTTAACTGTAGCTTGAAGGTCGGTAACTCTGCCTCTCTTAACGAGGCTGCATACTCTGGTGTGAATATGATAGGAGATATGTTGGACCTGTTGATGTCTTTTAGATCGAATAAGTTTGTCTTGATTGCAGACATCAGGAAAGCTTTCTTGATGGTTCGCCTTGCACTGGAGGCAGACAAGAACAGGTTCTGTTTTTTTGTGAAGGATGGTGATCGCCTTCGATGTTTCCGCTATGCCACGTTGATTTTCGGGTTCACCTCGAGTCCCTTTATATTGGGAAGTATCTTGAAGTTTCATGCAGCCCAATATCCCTTTGATGAATGTCGAGTTGCGATGGAGAACCAATTCTATGTCGACAACCTGGTGGTTACTGAGTCAGACCCAGCAAAGCGTGTAAGGCTGTATTCCCAGGTTAGGAGGCGGTTGCAGGAAGGTGGATTTGTGGTGCAGTCCTGTAACTCAAACTGCGACAGCCTTAGGGAGGAGATGAGGAAAGATGGTACATTGAGTACTCATGAGGCCGGATGGGGGATGGTGCTCGGGTACCGGTATGATCCTATTTCAGAAAAGCTCCGCACTGCTCCTGTTAAGTGTGATCCGAGTGCATCTACTAAGAGGCGAATCCTTTCGGAATCGGCAAAGGTATTTGATCCCTTATCTCTTTGCCTGCCTGTGACTATAAGGAGTAGGATTTTGGTGGGAGAATTATGGAAGCGAGGCGTGCAATGGGATGAGGAAGTCTCTCCAGAGTTTCAGTCTTCTTGGAGGAACCTGGCAGAAGACTTATCTAAATTGAGTGACATGCATTTCTGCAGACAGGCCCATGACGGGAACCGAACTGGAGAGTTATACCTGTTTTGTGACGCTTCTAAAGAAGCATATGGATTTGCAGCCTACTATGTTCAGGACAACAATTCTGCATTGATCTTTGCCAAAGCACGAGTGGCTCCAGTGAAGGATAAGACATTACCAACTTTAGAACTAATGGCGGTATTTCTTGCTCTGAAGTGTTTGCCCACTATCTTGGTAGGATGCAAGGGTGTCCGCCCTTCTAGGTTGTGTGTGGTAACAGATGCACAAGTAGTATTGCCATGGATTTTATCAGAAACGATGACTAGTAAAAGCATCTTTGCTAGAAACAGGTTAAAGGATGTGCTGCTAATGAGCTTGGATTTGGAAACGAATTACGGCATCAGGCCGACATTTAGGTATGTTTCTACCACCGAAAACCCGGCTGACTTGATCACTCGTGGATTAACGATAAGGAAGTTCCGAGACAACTTTGACTTTTGGTACCATGGCCCTTCTTGGTTGCGCGGTGGGGTCTTGACTTGGCCGGAGCAGGAGTTGCCCTGTTTTGATGATAGGTGCCAGCAGATTGTTCGTTCATCAACAAATTTTGCGGTGATTGTGGATGAGGAGTGTGCTTCGGTGATCTCCATGCGGTGGTTCTCTACGTTTACCCGTTTGTTGAGGGTAACTTCTTTAGTCTTCCGATTCATCGGCTTGATGAGGAAAAGGAAAGACAACTACAACAAGAAAGCCGCAATTTACTTAATAAAATGTTCTCAACAGCAGGAATTTGTGGCTGAATTGAATTACCTGCGGAATCCTATGGTAAAGCCTGCACCTAATCGTGTTCGAGCACTAGATCTTTTTCTGGATGAGGAAGGGTTGATCCGCTCGCATGGACGGCTGGACAGGTCTTCTCAGTTTTCTTATGAAGTTAAGAATCCCTTGTTGCTGGGCAAGAATCATCACCTGACCCGACTTGTAATATTAGACTGCCATCTTAAATGTTCCCATCTGAGTACAGGATCAACCTTAACGGAATTGAGATGTCGAGGATACTGGGTGCCTCAAGGGAGGCAGGCAGTCAAAAATGCCCTGAATTCCTGCACAAGGTGTAAAAGATACAATTCTAGGCCGGTACTGCCTGAGAACATGGCCAATCTACCAACTTCTCGTGTCGAATTTGAGGTTCCTTATAGGAATACTGGAGTGGACTTCACAGGACATTTTTGGGTGAAGGAGGGTAACAGTGAGAAAAAAATGTATCTGTTGTTGTTCACTTGTTTGAGTGTAAGAGCAGTGCATATAGAGGTGGTGCCAGACATGAGTATATTGTCCTTTTTTCAGGCTCTAGTCAGATTTACTAATGCACATGGTGTTCCAGAGTCAATTCTCAGCGACAACGCAAAAACCTTTCTGGGTAGTGGAAGACTGTTTAAGCGCCTTTGTCTTCTCCAGGACTACCAGGCCAAATTTGGGTCATGTAACATTAAGTGGGAGACAATTCCTCTATTTTCCCCCTGGGTTGGAGGTGTATGGGAGCGTAGCATCAAGACTTAAAAATCTTGCCTATACAAGGTTATTGGTAAGGGTAAGGTAGATTATTATACCTTCCTGACTATTGTCTCAGATATTCAGCGGGCTGTAAACAACAGGCCCCTTACTTATCAAGAGTCCGCTGACAGGCAACCAATGATTATCACACCCAATATGTTAATTAGACCCAATAAAAGCCCTGGTCTATTGGTACCGTTGGGAAGAGATGATCTCTCCACCATGGTTCCTCCCAGCCGGAGAAGGTTGATCGAGACGAAGGGGTAGACCTAGTCTGTTACCCGCTCAATAGAAGTAGTCTTGGGTAGGACTATAAACTACAACCGACAGCGGGGCCTAGGCTAAGGGACAGAATGAGGGTACCCTGAACCACTGTTACCTCCAGGTGGCCCTTGACTGAGGCCTAGCACCTGTTAGTCCCCCTGCAGGGTCATGCCAACTTAGTTTTTTTTATGAAGATATATATATATATATATATATATATATATATATATATATATATATATATATATATATATATATATATAAATAAAATGCACTTTTCTTTTTTTTTTTTCTTTTGTTGGGAGAGTGTGGTGAATAATACATAGCTTTCCTGAGTGTAGCTGCCGGGGGTGAGGATGGTCTTCCAACAATCAAGAAGAACAATAGCATTGTGGTTATTTATGCTAATAGAGTAAGGTAAATTGTTATAAAAACCTTCCTCCTTTGTGAAGAGTCATAAATATTTTTTTTTATGTTACTATGGTTAAAGGACCTGAGAAGAAGGTCACGAAGAAGATTGTATTTTTTTCGCAACCTCACTTCAGGTTAGCTACTCTTAATTATATGACATTTTTTTTTCCAACACAACCAATTCTACGAGCGGCCGAGTCTACTAGCATCTTCACAAGAAGAAAACTACCATCGCCTTTCTAGGCAAGAACTACCCGCCATTTGACAGAAGCTAAAGAGGGCACTCTTTTGCAATATGGACTCCTTTTTACCCTTTTGTAAATAAAATTATTCTTGGATTTAAGGTGAGCCTTTGTTGCTTTTTCTGAGTCTCTTTCATTCTGCCATAGGCAAAAACGGGTAAGATAATTTCTTACACCGTTTTTATTGCAAAAGATATTCCTTTCCCCCCCTCCTCAATTTTTTTTCTTATGAGTAATAACGTTTTATTGCATAAGATTTCGATTCCCCCCCCCCACATTATTGTGGATTTTTTCCTTTCATTGTGTCGCCTTTAAAAAAAAATAATATATTTAATATTCATTTTTATATTAATTTGTAATGGTCCTTAAAAGACCATGTGCTTCGAAAAAAAATATATTGAATATTCATTCTTATATTAAATTGTAATGATCCATAAAGGAACTTATTCATTGAAAATAAATATTCCTTCAATAAATTGTAACTGAAGTTCATTGGAAAAAAAAATATTATTTCATGTAAATTGTAAACTGAAGTTTTAATTTGTAAAAAAAAAAAAATATACCTTTCAAATATTTACGATAATTGTAATCGTTTGGAAAAAAAAATTATATATTGATTCTTGAATTTATAATTGATTTATTGTTGAAATGTGTTGTCGAATGTCAGTCTGAACTGTTCTTATAGGTTTAAATTCCTTGTTCATTGAGAGTTTCGAATTTTATTGACGTAACCCCCTTCAGATAGCGGTTCTCGTCGGAGAATCTTTTTCGCGCCCTTTGATTTATTTCCCCACGTGGGAACGGCCATTTTGTTTTCTCGTGTCGTGTCCTTCGAACATGGCAAATTCAAATCTTGTTGGTCGAATAGAAGCTAAAAAGTTTCGTATAACGGCTTCTTTGGATTGGATGAACGAAAGAGGAGGTGGGCATTGTATAAATAAATTTTCTTCCGACATCGAGAAACGATTGTCTGAAATAGATGATTTATTAGATCAGTTAATTTTCAAGTCCCCAGATGAGGAAAGACTAAATATATGTCGGGATTTCGAAATATTTAAAGCGGGAGTCCACGACAGGTTGGCTGAGCTCCAGCCAGAGATTGAGAAATCAAGGGATATTGTTCCCATGAAAATGGAGTTGGATTGCCCCCCCTTTAGTGGGGATCCAACTCCTAATAAGTTTGAGTTCCGTGGGTTCCTAAGGAAATTTGAATTCTGTACTGCGAACATGAAAAATGCAGATAAATTATTATTGCTAAAATCCAAATTATCAGGAGAGGCGTTTAATATTGTTTCTGGGGTTGATGTGATTCCCGGAAATTATGAAGCCGCTTTGGAGTGTCTGAAGGAAAAATATTTAAATCCTTCAGCAATTTTGAACAAAATATTCGATGACATTATTCCACAACCAGACCATTTTGCGTCTTTGAGAGATATCAGAATCCTCGTACAGCGAGTCAAACTTGAACTGACGGAAATGGATAATTTCTTTGGCACGGATTTTCTTACAGATAAATCCACCTCAGGAAAATTAATAGCTCATATTCTGTTCGCTAAATTTCCGAACAGTGTTCGCAGAGAAATAATGAATAAATCCTGTGAACGGTTTCCTTCCATAAAGTCTATTTAACATATACGTTTGACGTTATAGACATAATAATGGCGTCGCCTCTGAATGCGTCAAGGCGGGAAAAATTCCCGCCATACATGTCGGGTTCATTGAATGCTGGAACCCTCGTGGCGAAGAATTCGGAGCCAAAACAAATCAAGTACTTTCAGAGTAATAATAACTCTAAGTCTTTCGTCAAAAATGGCGAAAATAAATTTTGTAAATTGTGTCAGGTTGATGGTCACCTGACAAAAGTTTGTTCTAAATTTCCAAATTCGGAATCTAAAATTATTCGAGCGAAAGAATTAAAATTATGTCTCCGGTGCCTCGGTAAGCACTCAGAGTCCAGTTGCAGGGGGGTTAAAGGGTTCCCCTTCCCTTGCAGTAATTGTGGTCTAAAAAACCATTATTCCTTAATGTGTCCAAAAGAATCTAAGTCCTTTGTGGGACGTACTTTCGTGGCGGATCAGGACAAGAGTATTAGTCCTGTACTCAAGATATCTATGAAGGTTAAAGGGCACCCGGTTTATTTTTTCTGTCTGATAGATACGGGTAGCCAAAACTCCTTTTTCTTTAAAACAATTCTGGACCGGTTGATTCAAAACCGTAATCTAAATCCTGAGACGGTACAAATGTCCGTCAATACCCTCGTGGGGAATAAGTCCTTACGTCTTTCAGAGCTGGAAGTGTCTATTAAATTGGGATAACAGCGTCCTTTTTATCATTCTGCATTGTTTGCTGAAAATTTGAAATTGAAATTTAACGTAAACAGATTCGATGAGATTACGTCGAATTTAACTAAAAAGGGGTATAAGTTTTGTCCTGGTTATTCTGAACTAAACGGTTCTAACATTCTCGGTATCATTGGCCTGGATCTTATTCCTAGAATCCATAATCTCAGTTTAATTAAGTGCTTGGGAGGTTCCGCTTGGAAACTCCCCAATTATATCATTCCCTTCGGTGAGGGGTCAAATTTTTTAAACAAAAATGATAAGGTTGTGGAAAAATTGCCAGCCTTCGATCAAGTTATTAAAACACTCCCTATGTGTCAGTCATATTTAATTGATAGTGTATTAAAGCCAGTAGCATCTTACGAGGATGTGCTGCAACCTTTTTTTGACGGTCCTGCTGTTGAACGTGGAGTAGAAAAGTTTTTTTCTCTGGATTCCATAGGTATCGAGGATGCCAACCAGTTGTCTTCAATTGATAAAGAAAAACTAAATGCCTTCGAAGAGGCTATAGTTCTCAAGGAAGGAAAATATTACGTCGAGCTGCCTTAGGAGCATGACAAGCTTCTCAAGGTGGAGTCCAATTATGTGCCTTCACTGCGAATCATGCATAGGGTGGCCCAGTCCTTGGAAGGAAAAGGACTGTATAACGATTATATGCAGGTCTTCAAAGAATACGAAGACTGTGGAATTATCGAACCTTTCTCTGTTCCCCATGGAACTTATGAGAATTATAAATGGATTCCCCATCGGCCAGTAATTAAAGAAGGTCTGCGAATAACTACAAAAATCCGCCCTGTTTTCAATTGTTCGTTGAAACGTAAAGGTAGCGTTTCGATTAACGACGCTGCTTATTCGGGTGTTAACATGACTGCATTGTTGCTAGATATTCTACTAGCCTTCCGAAAAGAAAAATATGTGCTTTTGGGCGATTGGCGCAAAGCTTTTTTACAGATCAGGTTAAAATCTATTGAAGATAAAAACAGATTTTGTTTTTTCCTCAAGGTAGATGGCAAATTGTGCGTCTACCGTTTTAATACTATTATATTTGGGTTCAATGCCAGCCCTTTTATATTAAGCTTTATACTTAAGCATCATGCCAAAAAATATGAAGCCGATTTGACTTCACATTCGATTTCCAATAAATTTTATGTTGACAACTTAGTTACTACTAATAGTGACCGAGATACTCTAACCCATGTGTATAATAAAGTCCACGACAGACTCGGAGAAGCGGGGTTTGAACTACAATCCTGCAACTCCAATTGCACGGGCATACAAAATAAAATGATGGAAGACGATACTATCTCGTCTTCTTTCCTCAACTTTGAAAAGGTGCTGGGGTATCAATATTCTGTTGAAAGGGATACCCTTAAACTCGCTCCATCTGTAATAGATGGCAATGCCAATACCAAACGCAAGATATTATCTCAAGTCTCAAGTCTATATGATCCATTATCTTTACTTCTTCCTATCACCGTGCAGGGGAAGATTATTATTAGTCAACTGTGGAAAAAGAAGTTGTCTTGGGATCAACAAATCCCTGAAGAAGTTAAGGCCATGTGGCAAACACATGCCAACGAGCTGAATTGTATAGGGAACTTTGAATTTCCTAGATGTACTCTCCTAGCAGAATCCCCTGTTGAAATTATTTGCTTTAGCGATGCTTCTAAGCATGCTTATGGGTTTTCCGTGTATGCGAAACAAGGTGCTCAGTGTTCCTTGATATTCGCCAAGGCAAAAGTGGCACCCATCAAGGGAAAATCACTACCTGTTTTGGAATTATTAGTTATATTTCTAGCGTTTAAAGTTATTCCACAAGTTTTGGGTGCTCTAGCGCCCATCAATATCAAATCCTTTTTCGTCGTGTCTGATGCACAAGTAGCCCTGTCATGGATTTGGAATGGGAAGGCTGCGAAAAGAAATATATTCATTGAAAATCGCGTGTCAGACATTAATAAGTTCATTGAAAACATTAAACTTAAATATGGGATAAACCCCAAATTTAGATATGTTCCTTCGTCGGATAATCCGGCTGATCTTTTACTGCCTCTAAGTTCAACCAATTTTTAAAATTTTGGACCTGCGGACCAGACTGGCTTAATCAAGTTGAAATCAGCTGGCCCACGTCCCCCTTGCCTTGTCTTAACAATGTTAACAAAAAGATGGTAACATGTATGTTCTCGGATGAAACTGCTTCTAACGAGAATCACTTGCCAATTAAAATATCTGATTTTTCCTCATTAACTAAGGCTATTAATGTCTTAGAAAAAGTTGTGAGATTCGGTGATAAATTACGTCACCGAAAGACTGACACCGTCAAGAGAGCTAAATTGTTGCTCTTCTCTCATTTACAAAGGGAAGCGTTTCCCACAGAACTTGCTTATTTGCAACAACCCTCTAATAGGGCTGCTCCACCAAGAGTTACGGCCCTTGGGTTATTCCTAGATAGGGAGGGACTGATACGGACTCAAGGACCTATTCAGAACTCCGAGGTTTTTCCATATGAAGTGAAATTTCCTATATTATTAGGAAAAAATACCCACCTGACCAAATTGGTCATTATTGAAGCTCACCAGAATTGTTGTCATATGGGAGCAAATTCAACCCTTAGCAAAGTGAGGCTATCGGGTTTTTGGATTCCCCAAGGAAGACAGGCGGTGAAGTCGGTTCTCCGTGACTGTGTTATATGTAAGAGAATTAATTCTCTACCGTACAAAGCACCCTCTGGGTCTCAACTGCCTTCTGAGAGAGTAAATTTTGTCCGGCCCTTCAAATGTGTAGGGGTGGATTTTACTGGACATTTTTTTGTCAAAAACAATAATGAGGATGTCAAAATGTACATCCTACTGTTTACTTGCATGAGTTTACGTGCCATACACTTGGAATTGGTACCGGACATGAGCGCAAGATCCTTCTTGTTAGCGTTCATTAGGTTCACCAACTTATTTGGTGTACCAACTCATATGTATTCCGACAATGCTAAATCTTTCATAGCGTCGGGTATTATATTATCAGACATATTTGTGTCTGATGAATTTAGAGAATATTTCAAATCCACTACTATTGTTCATTATACAATTCCCCTGTACTCTGCATGGCAGGGTGGAGTATGGGAGAGATTAATTAAAACTGTGAAACAGTGTCTTTCCAAGTTGTTGGGTAGGAGGAGGGTCGGTTATTTCGAGCTCCTAACCGCCCTTTCAGATGTTCAAAAGGCCATAAATGATAGGCCACTAACATTTATTTCAGCTTCTGATAGAGGCCTTGATGGGTTGACTCCCAACCATTTTTTGCAGACAGGATATCATCCCCGCCTGCTTATCAATCTTAGCGGTTCAGAGGACCCTTGTCCAGAACCTCCAAATAGAAATTCGCTCTTACATTCCCTTGAAATGAGGGATGAATTTGTCAGTAAATTCAAACGTATTTGGCATAATGACTACTTGCTCTCGATTAGAGAAGTAGACGCCCACATTACAGAAAATGAAACCTCTAAAATATCAGAGGGTGAAATTGTTCTTATCAAAGTTCCTAATAAGTCCCGGCCCTTCTGGGGGTTGGGTAAGGTAGTAAAATTATTGGTTGGAAAGGACAACAAGGTTCGTTCGGCCTCAGTGCTGAAAGACGGGTGTGTACAAATTCATTCTTTAAAAAATTTTTATCCTTTAGAGATAAAACATAATCCTGAACCTGCATTAGCAGAATTTGCGGAAGAAGGAAACCCCTTCTTTTGCCCCACATGTTCAGTCGCCAACGACGGAACAACACCTATGGTGTGTTGCGACTCGTGCAATGAGTGGTACCATTTTAGTTGTGTCGGGGTCGACCAACAAGTCACCGTTGAAGATTGGGTGTGTCCGGATTGTGCGGATCAAACACCAAGTTAATAATTGTATATTCCTTTTATAGACTCATCAGTAGAGTCATACCTTTTATTACTAATAAATTCTCTGTTTACCATAGAGAGATCGTTATAAGTTCAGATTGACAACAGACACACATTGATTTTAATTGCTATTATTGTGTTAATATTAAGTCCTTTGGGACAGAATTTCATTGTAATAACTTGTCCAAATAGGCGACAATCCTTAATTTTCCCGATAAAAAAGAAAGAAATGAGAATCCATTTCTTTCTCTTCCTTCCTTTGGCAGTGTGTTAGAAATTTCAGAATGCAAGGGCGATAACCGCGTGATTTGCAATCACACGATTATTTCGACCAATGGTATTGCGTTGATTCAGTTGCTGCGAAGGATGCAGAAGTGGCGGGAATTTTGTGTTTCAAAAAACAGATTTCGACAGGACGCCGAATAAGACGGACATGTAATCTCGCTCCGTGCCTATTGAACTAAGGCACGGTTCTAAAACAAGATTCAACTCAGCGTCAAGCAAAGCAGACGCGTGTAATCTCGCTCAATGCCTAATGAACTAAGACATGGTTCTACCCCATTTATTTCTCCGCTCATTTAAATGTGGATACTAGCCAGAGGCTAAATTGTTCAACGGATTAATTACTCCATTTTCATTGCCCGCAAAAGGGCATATTATTTATGAACATCGGTTGCAAAGTGCGTTGTTCATATCGACAGTCTGGAAGGATTTCGCGAACCCTCAACCAATTCTACGAACGGCCGAGTCTACCAGCATCTTCACAAGAAGAAAACTACCATCGCCTTTCAAGGTAAGAACTCAACTACCATCGCCTTTCTAGGCAAGAACTACCCGCCATTTGGTAGAAGCTAAAGAGGGAACTCTTTTGCAATATGGACTCCTTTTTACCCTTTTGTAAATAAAATTATTCTTGGATTTAAGGTGAGCCTTTGTTGCTTTTTCTGAGTCTCTTTCATTCTGCCATAGGCAAAAACGGGTAAGATAATTTCTGACACTACTGAAAACCATAACTTTAGTAAAGGTATTTTTTGTTTAAGCAAAATAAAACATTTTCACTAAGAGTTAAGTAAAAATAATTTGTTCATTATATTCTGCGATCATTATTTGAAAAATACTGCAATTTTCATTAAAATTCGTTAATTTCCTGATTTTTGGTGAATTTTTAAGTAAAGGGAGGAGTCAAAATGTGTATACACTTTGAGCGTCGTCATTCATTTTGAGACCACCTGTGGTTAATTTAAATATCCAGTTTGGCAGAAAAGTAACTTATCTTGCCTTTGATAACATTTATTTGTTATATATTTGTTTTTTGACAACTTTTTCGAATCTATGTGTACAGTAATACAAACCCAAACTTCGGAGGTTGGAATCCCCCCTCCCCACCTAAAATGTACTTGGAAAAATCGATTTTTATAGTTAGATTTAAGAATGGTTAGTCGAAAAAAAAGGTGAAAAACAAAACAAATAATCAATAAATAATTGTTACCAAAGACAATAAATGCTACTTGTTTTTACTTACATTGAGTATTTTCAAGCGCTTTAATGCGGGTGTGTGGGTGCCAAATACCTCCAGATTTTCTAGAATTTCCCGCTAGATTGTAACCGAAATCTCCAGATATAGCAGGAAAACCGCTAAATTGTAACACTGGTCACGTGACAGGAAGCGGTAATAAATAATTTTCCCTAAATAAAAAAATGGCCTCTCGATACAAAGAAATCTACCTATTTATCATAGAAAAATTAAGTATAATGTTATAATTAAAAAGAAATATATAAAAACACACATGGATATAGTAAACATATTATACCAAAAC
The DNA here is from genome assembly GCF_053919585.1 of Euprymna scolopes. Classification (NCBI taxonomy): domain Eukaryota; kingdom Metazoa; phylum Mollusca; class Cephalopoda; order Sepiida; family Sepiolidae; genus Euprymna; species Euprymna scolopes. The sequence continues at coordinate 31,712,188 of NC_136522.1, forward strand.
GTGGAAGCCATCCGTCGAGTGGTTTTTTAGACAATTAATTCCGAACGAACCAACATTTACATATATATATATATACTAGCTGTACCCTGCCACGCGTTGCAGTGGATCAATTTGGTGTAATGGAAAAATTTAATAAAAGAGAAAATGCATGTTTCTTATATTAGTACAGCAATCCACTGCAAAAAGTGAAAAAGAAGGCGAAACTGAAAAAAATGGTACTCTTGCAGAATTTGATCTGGATCCTCGAGAGTTTCTGTCAATCATTCATGTTTTGGACTTGACCAACAATCAGTGGATGAAGCCGAACGTAGCAAGAATGTTGAAACGCTAAATGCTTTTTTTTTGTTGTTGGTTTAAAAAATGTGAGTTAGTAATTAATATTTGGTTGATGGTGGGGGGAGGGGGGTTACTATACACAGATTCAAAAAAGTCGTCCAAAAACAAAGAAATGAAAGCAAAGGTAAGGTAATTTACGTTTCTACCTAATTGGATAATTGTTTAGTGTTTTTATGTAATGTAAAATGTTTAATTGGCTCCAAAAACAGAAATGGTCGCGGATTCTTTTGAATACGTTAAGTTTGGGAAAGTAAGTTGAAAACTAAAAACTATACAAAACAGTGCCTGAAACTCACCGAACATATGTTACCATGACATAGGCTAGCATAATCGGTAGGTTTCTGACAGTATTTTGTATAGTTTTTTTAGTTTTAAATCACTTTCTCTAACTTAAAGTAATCAACAGTGTCCACCACCATTTGTAGCTTTCAAATACACCAATAAACACTGTTTTTCGAGCCGACTAAACGTTACATTAAATGAAAAGGGTTTATATTACTAAACACAGATACAAAGAAGTTGTCAAAAAATAAATATATAACAAATAAATGTTATCAAAGGCAAGAAAAGTAAGTGTTCTACCTAACTGGATAAGATTTTAGTGTTTTTATGTAATGTATAATCGGTTCAAAAACATTCAATGTTTATCGGTATATCTGAAAAATACAAATGGCGGCAGACTGTATCGAACACGTTAAGTTTGGGGAAATTTTGGGAAAATGAGTTTAAACTAAAAATACTGTTAGGAACTCACTCAATATATGTTACCATGATGTAGGCTGGCATATAATCGGTGGTTTTAAACTTTTGCTCGATACAGGTGACGACTTTTAAAAATCCCTTTTAGTGATTACCTGGTTTGAGGATATTTGTACAACTAAACGGCAAATCTGCTCAAAAAAATCCGGTATTATTTTACTTTAAGGCCCGTTTCATGTTCATATATAACGAAATATTTTATTGTAGATTTCGGTGTGCTAAAAACGAATCTGCAAACCGTTTACGTAGCAAAAAAAAAGTTTTCATGAAATTCATGAAATTACTTTTTCGAAAAGTGGGTGATCACTTTTCAATCTAAATTTAACTTAGAATGACCACCCACTTTCTGGCCACCTGAGAGAGGGGCATTTTTCTGTTTATTGGCTAAAAAGTTTTTTGTTTGATTTCTTTTGCATGGTAATAACCCCTGAACTCTGGGACTATTTTCCATTTAACAGCCGAAGCCTACGTTTACGCTATGCTTAAGCATAAACGAAAGCTGTTTAGCCAATAAACATGGGAAACAATCCCCCCTCTCTCAGGTGGCTAGAAAGTGGGTGCTCATTTCAAGTTAAATTTACATGGAAAAGTGATCGCCACTTTTTCGAAAAAGTAATTTCTTTATATCATAAAAACTATTTTTTTGTGACGGAAACGGTTTGCAGATTCGTTTTTAGCACACCAAAATCTACAAAAAAAGTTTTGTTATTTACGAACGTGAGACGCACAGCCCTTAATGGAAAATTATATCAAAAATCCGGGGGAAAATAGTTTTCAATAAAAACAGCAAATGAATTCGATAGAAAAAAAATGGATGCTATTTTTTTTTCTTTCTGTGTGTTTCTTGGCTAAAAAGTCTTTTTGTTTGATTTCTTTTGCAAGTATTAACCCCTGAACTCTGGGACTATTTTCCATTTCACAGACGTAGCCTTTGTTTATGCTATGCGTGAGCATAAACGAAAACTGTTAAATATGCATTCGCGTACAAAACTGCCTTGTCAAAAAAACCTTTAAGCCAATAAACACGAAAATAAATGCCCCTTCCTCAGGTGGCCAGAAAGTGGGTGCTCATTTTAAGTTAAATTTAGATGGAAAAGTGATCACCCACTTTTCGGGAAAAAAAAATTTCTTCAGATCATGAAAACTATTTTGATACTCCTTGGGCGTTGAGTTCCATGGCGACCCGCATAATTATTTAATGGTCGTTCCCTTAGTACCCCCCCTAGTCAAGGCTAACGCATGTGCACGTAACATATTTTTATTTATTTACTTACGTGGTGGAGTTTCTATACTGATAGGTTTTTTGAAATTTTTTCACTGGATTATTATTGATTGAACACTAACCAGATTATGAAAAAAAATTGAAAAAAAAAATCATTTTAACATTTGAAAGGAATACTCACTTTTTAGTTACCACGTTCTGGTAAATCGGTCACTTTTTATTTATTTATTTATTTATTTATTTTCTAAATACGGAAGTGTCTTCGGGAGATATAAAATGGTCGCATGTTGACGAAGCAATGTATCGGGAGACGTACGGGATTAAAAATTATTGGTAAATTTTTAGATTAGGTCCACCTCCTCAATTTTCTTTTAAATTACGACTTGAAATGGTTTTCGACTATGCTGAATACGAAAATCGCATCGAAATTTTGCAGAAATATGTAGTTATAAAGATATAAAAACTTGTATTATGCATTGTAATCTTTGGCGGCCATCTTTTTTACGTGTGTGTATTTGTTTATGGCGCGTGTGCACGTAAAAAGATGGCCGCCGAAGAATACAATGCATAATACAACTATTTATTTCCGCAAAATTTCAATGCAATTTGCGTGTTCAGCATACTCGGAAACCTATAAATGTCGTCATTGAAAGGAAAATTGTGGAGATGGACCTAATCTAAAAAAATACCAAATTATTAAACATTTCTCCAGCATGTTAGTGAAATTTATAATACTTTAAAAAAATTAAAAAGAAACAAAAAAGTTTTGAAAAAAAACTCACCTTTCACAAAAACAATTTAAAAAAACAACAACCACAAACTGACTAAATAAGTAAAAAAAAAATAATTAAAAATCTCGAAACTTTATTTTCATGAAAACAATAAAAAAAAGTCCTGTTCTCTCTATTTTTTTTCTTTGAGAAACAAATATATTTCTGATTTACAAATGCGGTAGAGGTTCATTATTTTTACTTTCTATGGTTTTGATATACCGCGTTTTTATTGCTTACAAAATGGGTGACTGATTTATCAGAACGTTGTAACTAAAAAGTGAGCACCACTTTCAAATGTCGAAATAATGATTTCTTTTTTACATTTTTTTTTTAATAATCTGTTTAATTAGTGTCCAATCAATAATAATCAAGTGAAAAAAAATTCCAAAAACCTATAAGTATAGAAATTAAGCATGGGAGTATACAACAACGTCGCCTTTCGCACTTTTACAAACATTTTTTAAAAAAAAGTAACCAAACCATTTATTGATAATTTGTCACGTGTACAAACATTTATTTATTTACGTAGGCTTAACTCCTTTCATGAATAAGAAAAGTTTTACTCTTTAAGAATAATAAAAGGAAAAAGTTACTGAACATTTATAAAAGGACTTCTTTGCATGAAGCCCAGAGGAATAGTTGGCCGAAAATTCGTGAAACAACAACAACAATAAATAAAAATGGTGCTAATGCAGAGAGCGATCCACGCTATTTTTTTAAATCATATTTCCACGTTTAAATAACGTTTTACGATATGTTTTTTTTTATTTATTCAATTGTAAGGTTAAAGTACAGAATAGGTACAAAACATCCTTACCTCCCCATGTTAAGAATGACTTTTTAAATAATAACATTATTTCAGCACGGATCACTCTCTGCATGAGTAATCTTATATAGAAAACCAAAAAAAACAAACTCAAAAGCAAGCAAAAAACTTTTTTTTTTTTGGCCTTATATAATAAAGAAAAGATGTGTAAATTAAAAACTTTGGAAGATAAAAAAATAAAATATGTTTTTTTTTGTTTTTTTTTTTACTTATCGAGTTAACAGAAAATGAAACCTTTCGTCAATTCGTGGCTGTGAAATGAATCGAACCGGAAGTTCAGTTTTATCAACAGAACAGATTCGCAGAAACGATTAAATAAATATATTTATTTTATTTAATATTTTAATTTTAATTAGGTAAATTTATTTTAATAACATAAAAACATACCTCGACTCTAAAAATGGGTTGTCTGAAAATTTCAAATAAATTGGTAACGTATAAACATGGTTTTATTTGTTTAGAACGAACCAACTTTACATTTTTATATATATAGATATATGTATATATATATATATACATATACATATATATATATATATATATATATATATATATATACATATATATATACATATATATACATATATATATATATATAAATATTCTTTATAAAGCCGGAGATTACATCAACCGAAACATTGCGAAATAATACTCAAGATGAAAACTAGTCTTAAGAATCCAAATGATTCGAATAATTGTCATCTAAAAATTCACAAACACAAAAGCGATTTCATTTAAATTTTATTTTGTTTTGTCGGAAGAAGTTTTTCCAAATAAAGAAAGTCCTGAGATTGAACAAAGATATATTTATAGGGATCAATTAGTTTCTAAGAGTCCCAGAAAAGAAACAAATTGATAAGAAACGTTAGTTAGTACAATCAGTCAAGCAGGAAAATGCAAAGAATTACAAAATCTTGTAGTTCACGAGAAGAAACTATTAGAGTAGAAGGCTTTCTGATATCTAGAAACCTCAACAGTGAAGAGGTGGGATTTTGCTGCCCGTTGGGTTAGTCGGAAATATGTACGTCGATAGTGTCACAAGTGCTATGAGTTCATCAGAGCACATACCAGTTACTTGTAAAACAGGAATAGGTTTGTGACTATCGTGGCGATGAGACAGAGGTTGAAGCATGAGCGATAGTGCAGGACCTACTCGGTTTGAGACTCTTTTTGCTCCTGCGAGTGAAGGACTAGTAGAAAATACACAAGCACGGATGTGGCAACAATACCCCAGCATAAGCGAATATTTTACAGTAAAAGAAAACACTTCTTACCTTACAGCTTTTACTTTGGTATAGTTCATTGCAACGGCATCTATATTCCCCCGATGAAACGGTAATACATTCGACAGTGTTTTCTGTGCTACATATACTGCAATCGTCTACTGTCGAGAGACACTCACCTGGTATTTAAAGAGAAACAAAAAACAATGTCTGTATTCCGCTCAAACATTATTATAGACAACGAGTAATAGCATCAAAGTTCATGAAATGAAAGCTGCTACCGGGACAGTATCAGAAACTCGTTATAAAACAAGCGGACAACAGAAGATATTGTGTTTTGAAAGAAACAGCTTACCTTGTAGGCTTATATATAATCATCTTTACGGGTTGTTTTTACACTTGAAGTATTCGTATATCATTGCAGCTTCCAGAAAATGTCGGGTCATCAGAAGAGAATACACACGATTTGTAGGCCTTCTTCTCTCTCTTGTTCACACATGTTCGGCATTTATCAAATTTCCAATAATACTTTACTATCTACTATTTTGCTTTGAATTGTAATTGTTTCCAATTCAAAACAGTTCAAAATTGCCCCATAGACTTTTTTTTTACACAGTGATCACCACTTATCAAGGCCCGGAGGCCACTCAGGGATAAGGGTTATTGCAAGTACATTACGTTAGTGTGGAGATTTGATGAAGTGTTTAATTAAGGGGGCGGTTCATTAGGAATTTGTTAACATTGGACTTGAAGACATCCAAGTTGTAGTCCGGAGGGAAGCAGGCAGACGGAACAGAGTTCCACAGGCGTGCAGTTCTAAGAAAGAAGCTTTGTTCATGGAATCCGCGTTTTGATTTAGGCACAGATATAGAGTGGGGGAAATTTTTCACAGTGGATTCAGCTAGACGGGTGTTTTTCGTGAAAGATTGACGAGGGGGGGACCAGAGATTGGAGTTCAGACGAGCACCTGCCATGAAAATAACGATAAAACAAGGATAGGCTTGCAACGTCTCTTCTGTGTGAGAGAGGTTGCGGGGTAGAGAAAAGGGCATCACCCACTAAGCCACGAAGTCTATTTTGAACTCTGTCAAGGCATGATAGGCTGTTTTTGGCCGCTCCTGCCCAGATATGGCAACAGTATTCCATCCTTGGACGTACTTGGCTTGTACATAATTAGGTTTCTTTGGCTGTTTTCAATTGTGAAGCATTTCATTTCAATTCTCAGATAATGTCGAATTATAATGAGAGAATACACGCAGTTATGTGGCCTTCTTTTCGACAAATTTTCTGTCTATCGCCCCTTTATTTAAATGAACTATTCAATACAATACAACAAAAATATAGACCTTTTACAATTTGGTGTCTCTTATATCGTTCAACATATATTATAAACTACGAGCAATAACATCAAAGTTCATAGCATTTATATTTTTCCACATGTTTTACTGTTTTATTTTGTGTATGATACTGGCAAGAACCAATGATTTATAAATCTGTCTGTCTCTCTCTCTCTTTCTCTCTCTCTCTTTCTCTCTCTCTCTCTCTCTCTCTCTATATATATATATATATATATATATATATATATATTGTAAGTAGACTGATCAATAACTCAAGTGATGAAAACGCATTCAACACCTACGACACAGCTTTAAAAAATAGTGGGTACAAAAGTATTGGTATTAAATATAAGCAACAAAACATCAACAACTAAATAAAATTAAAAATAGAAGAAAAAGAAATATCGTCTGGTATACGGTGCCATACAATGAAATGTAAAAAACAAAACTTGGTAAGAAATTTCTAGACCTCATCGAAAAGCACTTTCACTACACAAAATCTTCAGTTATCCTACAGCTGCTGCAAAAATTTAGAGATAATAATTAAAGCACATAATAACAAAATAATGAATAAGAGCAATGAAAACAATAATAACAAAATAAATAATAAAGTGAACATAACAAAAATAAAACGAACACAAAGAACCAAAATGTAACTATTAGAAATAATAATAATAATAATAATAATAATAATAATAATAATAATAATAATAATAATAATAATAACTAGCGGGAGCTGTGGAAATTCCACAGCAGCATTTTTCATATGTAATATATTGTTGCTGGGCATGCTGTGAGCGTTCAGTTCAGCATGAATGAAGGCACAATCATATTATTCTACTTTTTTATTAAAATTGTATCGCCCCCTTACTAAAATAATAACTTTGATATATTTCTTGGGCTGATTATTTCATTACAAACACACCGGTCAATTAACTCACAGTTTATCATTTTTCATAATTATTGAATATGTTACTATGTTCGAAAATAATTTTTCATAATTTCACCCCACATTATCGCCCCTCCCTTTACTAAAATATATACTTTGATATATTGTATTTGCTGATCATCTTATAAAATAAAACACAACTATCAGTTAACTCACATTTCATCATTTTTAATAATTCTTGGATATGGTACTAATTTTGACAATTTTCCATAATTTAAACTCACCATATCGCACACCTTACTAAAATAACTTTGTATATATTGTCTAGGCTGATTATTTCATTACAAACACACACATCAATCAACTCACATTTCATTCTTGGATATGTTACTAATTTCGACAATATTTTTTTATAATTTAAACCAACGTTGTCGCCCAACTTTACTAAAATAATAACTTTGATACATTTGCTGGGCTGATTATTTCATTACAAACACTAATCAATTAACCTCCATTTCATCATTTTTCATAATTCTTGGGTATGTTACTAATTTCGACAATTATTTTTAATAATTTATACCCACATTATCGCCCCCTCCTAAATAAAATAATAACTTTGAAATATTGTCTGAGCTTATTATTTTATTACAACCACACTAATGCATGAAATCACATTTAATCATTTTTCATAATTCTTGGATATGTTATCTCCGACACTCATTTTTCATAATCTTAACCCACATTTTTGCCCTTTCCCCTTTACTAAATAATAACTTTGATATATTGTCTTGGCTGATTATTTCCTTACAAACACACCAATCAATTATCTAATTTTTCATCATTTTTTCGTTCTTCTTGGATATGTTACTAATTTCGACAATAATTTTTCATAATTTAAGTCCTCCTTATCTCCTTCCCTTTTACTTATATAATAATTTTGATATATTATCTAGGCTGATTATTTTATTATAAACACACCAATCAATTAAATAACATTTTGTCATTTTTCGTAATTCTTGGATAAGTTACTAATTTAGACAATAATTTTTTTGTAATTTAAACCATCCTTGTCGCCCTCTTTTACTAAAAAATTACTATATTGTCTGGGATGATTATTTCATAAAAAACACAATTATCAATTAATTCACACTTAATCATTTTTCTTAATTCTTGGATATGTTACTCATTTTCACAATTATTCTTAATATTTTTAACCCACATTATCAACCCCCTACTACTAAAATAAGTTTGATATATTATCTGAGATGATTATTTCATTTCAAACACACCAATCAATTAACTCACATTTTGTCATTTTTCATAATTCTTGGATATATTACTAATGTCGACAATCATTTTTCATCATTTTAACCCACATCATCGCCCCACTTACTAAAATAATAACTTTGCTGTATTGTCTGGTCTGATTATTTCATTGCAAACACACTAATGCATCAAATAACATATTACATTTTTCATAATTCTTGGATATGTTACTAATTTCGGCAATTATTTTTATAATTTAAACCATCCTTATCGCCCTCTCTTACTAAAATAATTTCTTTGATATATTTCCTGGGCTGATTATGTTACATGATAAGGGCTGTCCCTGTTCATGTAAGTATAAAAATAGAGAGATTAGTTAAAATGAAAATAAGAGAAAGCAGAAATCGAACCCTGGACATAAGTTTTAAAGAACAATAGGTTGAAATGGAATGTCCAGTAAATTGTTAATTCGGATGAAATAAATAATAAATAAACTATTCAATTGTTAAAAGAATGTGGATAATAAAATATGGTTAAATAAATTAGATATGTAGGTTAAATTCCTTTGTGGAAACAACACAAGAAAAATAGGTTATTGGGAAATCAATGTCGGAAACGTGCAAAGTCGCGCATGTTGAAACACGTGAATTTTGCTCACGTGGCCGGGATGCATGGATTTCTCAATATAGGAGGTGGGAGTTAGTTGGTCGTGAAGAGAGTCAGATACAGTCAGAGAGACAGTCAGAGGGACAATCAGGGGAGACGGTCAGTGAGAAAACTCAGAGACAGGCGGACGTCTGAAGCGAGACGTCACTTCAGAAACTAAAATGTGAAACTTTGAGTTCTTAATGAGGAAATCCCGACCGGTCGTAAGAAAATAAATTCATCATGTGTTTTGGATAAAGCTCATCTTTGTGTTTGTGATTTCTACAAAAAGGTAAATTGTATTGTTATTATATGTCTGTGTTATAAAATGTCATTACATACACATCTCTCTCTAAGATACAACATCATATGTAATAAGACAAGAACTCTCACTAAGACTCATATCATTACTAATAAGAACTCACGTAACATACGCGCACAAGTGGTATAGTCTAATACTACTAATAATAACCATATCACCCAGTATATAACAATTATTTTATTATACACCCAATCGATTAACTCACATTTAATCGTTGTTCATAATCCTGGATATGTTACTAATTTCGACAATAATTTTTATAATTAAAAACCCACATTATGCCTCTCCCTCCTACTTGTATAATATATTTGATATATTGTCTGGGCTTATTATATCATTACAAACACACCAATCAAGTAACTCACATTTAATCATTTTTCATAATTCTTGGATATGTTACTAACTTTGACAATAATTTTCATAACTTTAACCCATTATGTCACTTCCCCTTACTTAAATAATAACTTTGATATATTGCCTGGGTTGGTTATTTAATTACAAACAAATCAATCAATTCTGGGTATTCTCATAGTATATATGTTTCACCTATCTTATCCAATCCCGGGTGATGCCGCATATTCTGCTATAATATATATCATTCACCTATCTCATTCGATCCCACGCAACACTAGGTATTTTGCTACTATATGTTTTCCACTTACCTCATTCAATACTGGGCGACGCTTTCTGATAGTATATATTTGCATATCTCATTCAATCCCGGGACTGACTTCATATCCGCCACCCCACTGTTGAAAATATACATTAAATAAAGTAATGTTTTAATCGTAAACTGTTTCAGCCATTTCCGGGACTGACTTTATATCCCCAACCCACTGCTAAAAATATACATGAAATAATGTAATGTCTAAATAGTAAACTGTTTCAGCCATTTCTGGAACTGACTTATAATCCCCAACCCACTGTTGAAGATATACATGAAATAAAGTAATGTATAAATCGTAAACTTTTTCAGCCATTTCCGGGACCGACTTCTTATCTCCCATCCTACTGTTAAAAATATACATTAAATAAAGTAATGTTCAAAACGTAAATGGTTACAGCCATTTCCGGAACCGACTTCATATTTCCCACCCCAATGTTAAAAATATACATTAAATAAAGTAATGTGTAATGCGTAAATGGTTTCACACGTTTTGGGGACTGATTTAATATCCCCCACCCCACTGTTAAAAATATACATGAAATAAAGTAATGTTTGAATTGTAAACGGTTTGACTGACTTCATATCGCGTAACCCACTGCTTAAAATATACCTGAAATAAAGTAATGTTTAAATCTTAAACTGTTTCAGCAGCTTTTCAAAAGTAATACATAAAAACATTAACACGGTTAGAGATTAGGCAACCATTACTTCAACATGAATTTCTGAGTGTAGTATCAGTTTCAGCATTCCAGTGACTTAAATCCCTCCTTTCTTGGTCTTGGTTAATGGAGGAGAAATCCTTCATTACTGACACAATTTTTATTTTTGTTATTGCCCAGAGAGACCCTTTTGGGGAGCTGGTTTCCCATTAAATTTATAACCGACCTCATGTCCAATTCCGCCTTTGTGGGGAGGCAAGTAAACAAAAAAAATAATCAGAATGGACATTTTCGAGGGCATTTTATAATTAATCAGAAGTGACATTTCCAGGGCATTTTGTAATTAAATCAGAAATAACTTTTTCCAGTTGCTTTTTTAATATTAAAACTTTGTTACATTAAACATAGTACCATGCCTCCCCACGGGACAGATTTAGACACCGTGGTCGTTTTTAACGTGGAGAAAGAAATTGTCTTAGTTGTAAAGGATTTCTCTTCCACTGAGAGAAAAGAAATTGAAATGTAGCACCTTAAGAGAAGATACTACACTTTGATCTTAGCCAAAAGGCCAAGAAAGACCAATCATTTTTATTAGCTTTGCCTCAACAGCGACACCAATTTTTTTAAAATATTTTCAAGGGTGACAAGGTTTATTTGGATTCCACTTTTTGGAATATTCCACTTTCCTTTTTAAGGGATGCACAGCACGATAACGGACGGAGCGATAAGCGTAATAATAATAATAATAATAATAATAATAATAATAAACCAAATCCACAGAACATCAACCCTAATAGAAAAAAATAGTAATAATGGACAACTGTAGATCCAGCACACTCTGCCCACTTCAAAATAAATGTCTAACAAAAAGCATAGTATACCAGGCCACAATATTTGCCAAAGAAAACCCGAATAGCAAGAAGTATTACGTACATATGACTTCCTTAGATTTTAAAACCAGATATCATGACCATAAAAGTACGTTCAATAACAAAGAAAGACACCGAATGAAAACAGCACTAGCAAACCAATACTGGGAACACAAAGAGAGTGGCCGTCCGTCGATAGTCGAAGGGAAAATAGTAAGACAAGCAAGTACATGTAGGGACCTAAACGATCCATGTAGATTATGCCTAAATGAAAAATTCGCTATCCTATTCTTTAAAGAACCCCAACATTTATTGAACTGTAGGAGAAAAATAGTGAACAACTGTGTACACAGGATAAACTTTACTGTAGGATAGCGATACAACATAATTTTAAATTAACAATAACAAAAATAAATACAGAAAGAAACAAATAAAATAATAAAAATAAAATAAAATAAACACATATAATAAATCTTGACACTTCCAAAGCATGCGGACCTGATCTCATCCCAGCTGTGCTATTAAAAAAGTGCTCAGCCGAAGTAGCTCCAGTTCTCTCCAAACTCTTCAACAAATGCCTTAATGAATCATGCTTTCCGGGCTGTTGGAAAACCGCTTCAGTGGTACCAATATTCAAGAATTCTGGCGAAAGAACTGACCCATCAAATTATCGCCCCATTAGCCTCCTCCCACTTTTTGCCAAAATATTTGAGACCTCAATTAACCATGCTCTAGTCCGGCACCTTACAGACGCTAAACTTCTGACTGACAAACAATATGGATTTAGACAAGCCCGTTCCACAGCTGACATTCTCACTGTAATCTCTGAACGTATATACCATTCACTGGACAAAGCGGGGGAGGGCAGAGCGGTAGCTCTAGATATATCTAAGGCTTTTGACAGGGTATGGCACAAGGGTCTCCTCAGGAAAATTAAATCATACAGTATCACTGGTAGAATACTTAGCATAATTGAATCCTTCTTAGAAAAGAGAAAAATCCAGGTTGTCCTCGACGGTCGAACATCTAAACAGTGTGATATAAATGCGGGAGTGCCTCAGGGGTCTATTCTTGGACCTCTATTGTTGCTGATATTTATTAATGACCTCCCCGACAAAACTGCCTCTGAGATGGGTATATATGCTGATGACAATCTGTAGTGGAATGGGGACATAAATGGATGGTCACATTCAATGCTGCCAAAACCAAACTGGTTTCCTTCAATAACTACAAGAAACCTTCTCTGCCACCAATAGCAATGGCCAGTGACTCCCTGTCTGAGAGTACATCTTTCAAACTGCTTGGCCTAAGGTTCACAGGAAACATGAGCTGGAACAATTATATTGAAAACATTGCCAGGGCCGCTGCAAAAATGGTAGGCTCTCTCTACCGTGCTAGAAAACTACTGACACCTGAAAGTATCCTGTATCTCTATAAGGCCACCATTCGCCCATGTATGGAGTATTGTTATCACATCTGGGCTGGTGCGTCTACTACTAGTCTCTCGCTCCTAGACAAGGTTCAAAAAAGAGTCACCAATCTAATAGGCCCTTAATTGGCATCTAAGCTTCAGCCCCTGTCCCATCGACGAAACGTTGCATCCCACTGCTCGTTCTACAAGTATTTTAATGGTGAATGCTCTGACGAACTGCAGACACTTGTGCCCCCACGACGCAGACACCCTCGACAAACCCGACAGACAGCTAAATCCCACCCCCACACAGTAGAGATCCCTAGATGTAAAAGATCTTTCTACTCCAGTAGTTTCTTCCCCAGAACCGCTAGACTCTGGAATTCCATTCCAGGATCATGCTTCCCTAACTGTACTGACATGCAGAAGTTCAAGTGCAACGTGAACCGACATCTTGCTGCCCAAATCCCTACATAGTGCCCCTGTAGTTGCTGACCCTGATAGTAGCCCCCTACACTTGAGTGGCAATGTGCCTTGTTTGGGGTGAAAATGTAATTAAAAAAAAATTTTTTTAAAAATGCATATTCATAAATTGTTTTATATATTCAAAACAACTGACATAAAATCCGAAGTATAAACCAAAACATAAAATAATATATCTAAAACTACACCTAGGTTGAAAGTAGGTTAACTCATCTACCGCCCCCCCCCAAAAAAAAAACACACACACAAAGGGAAAACTGTACTAGTACAATTGCTCTTGACATATCAAAGGCCCTTGATAGAGTATGGCATAAAGGTGTACTTCACAAGATCTCCAGATACGGTATAGCTGAAAATGTTTTTTCAATTATTAAATCATTTCTCTCTGATAGGTTCATAAAAGTAGTGGTTGATGGGCAGAAATCAGAAGCTCACAGTATTAATGCTGGAGTCCCTCAGGGGTTCATCCTAGGCCCAACTCTCTTTGTGATCTACATTAATGATCTTTCAAATCACATCTTTACATCATTCATAGACATTTATGCTGATGACACTACTATCTATGGTAGCACATCTAAGACCGTAAACGACCAAGTTCTCTCCGATTCTCTCTCCTCTGATCTTGAGCAAGTGGTACAATGGGGAAAGAGGTGGCTGGTTACTTTTAATGCATCTAAAACCAAGCTTCTATCTTTACATCATCAACGTTCTATTCCTATCTGGCATCAATTGAAATGAATGGCTCTCACCTTAGGGAGGCTCAATGTTTTGACAAGCTTCTGGTCTTGAGCTTTACTCCTGGTCTAAAATGGAATATGTACATCAAATCCGTTTCCAAAGTCGCCGGAAAAATGATGGGATCCAGGTACGTCCAAGGATGGAGTATTGCTGTCATATCTGCGCATGAGCTGCTAGGACAATCTTATCCTGCCTTGACAGAGTTCAAATAGACTTGGTAGTCTAGTGCGAGATGCTCTATTCTCTTCCCTGCAACCTCTTTCTCACAGAAGAGACGTTGCAAGCCTGTCTCGGTTTTATCGTTATTTTCATGGCAAGTGTTCGTCTGAGCTCCAATCTAGGGTTCCCTACTCGCCAAATATTCACAATAAACACTCGTTTGGCTGTAAACGCTATAAATAATTTGCCCCACTCTTTATCTGTGCCTAAACCTAAATGTAGATTCCATGAACAAAGATTCCTTCTAAGAACTGCACACCTGTGGAACTCCCTTCAGTTTATCTGCTTCCAGCTGACTACAATATGGTCGTCTTCAAGTCCAATGTAAACAAGTTCTTGATTAGCCGTTTCCCTTTGATGGTCTACTTGTATTGCATGTCTGGTATTCTGCACAACTACTTGTCCAGCACCCCCTCACTCATCCACCCTAACTGAAACTTTTAAATAAAATAAAATGAAATGACAGCTCAAGCAAAAGTTACGTTTAAACCAGGACCAAACTCAAAGAAAACCAACCTGCCTCCTCCCTTGAGGCTTGCATTTACTAATATCCGCGGGCTTAGAACTAACTTAGATGATGTTGAGTCATTTCTCCTTGTAAACACCCCGGATATCTTAGCATTAAGTGAAACTAACCTTCACTCCTCCATACCCTCTAACCACTTTAACATGCCTGGTTATCTCCCACTCTACCGTAAGGACTCGGACAGACATATGCATGGACTTGGAGTCTATATTCGAAACACCCTCCCCCTAACTAGAGAAATAAAACTAGAATCAGAGGGCCAGGCCTTTATGTGCTTCAGACTAAATATGCAACACAATATTAGCTACTTATATTTTCTCTACCGCTCTCCCTCAAACCAAGACTGTACCCTAATAAACAAAGTCTCAGACAGCATAGATATAGCACTCTCCCTCGATACTAGCGCACAAATACATGTATTTGGTGACTTCAATGTCCACCACAGTAACTGGCTAGGATTCTCAAATCACACAGACGTAGCTGGTAGCGCCACATATAGCTTCTCTATATCTCATTCCCTATCTCAGATGGTTACATTTCCGACACGTTTCCCAGACCAGCACGATCAACATGCCTCACTTCTAGATCTCTTTCTGACAACAGTTCCCAATGACTGTACAACAAATGCCCATAGCCCACTCGGGAATACTGATCACGCTGTGATAATGGTAGAAATCAGCCTAAATTCTCGCCCTAAAACTGAAGACCCACTACTCAAAACAACGAGGTATTACAAAAAGGCTGATTGGGAAGCCATCAGGGAGCTCATCAGAGATGCCCCATGGCAAAATATCTTTACTCTTCCAGCGGAACAGTGTGCAAATGAGACAACTGAATGGTTCAAAACTGCTATTGAAGCACATGTTCCCGCACGGAAATACTATAGCAAGCCCCACTCCCCCCAATGGTTTACTTCTGCTTGTGCAGCTGCCATTTGTCAAAGGCAGCATGCATTCCGCAGATTCAACCGACATAAGTCCAGCTCAAATAAACAGAAGTTTATAGAAGCTAGAAATAATTGTAAGAGAGTGATAGACACAGCTAAGTCAGATTACTCTGAAACCACCAGAAAGCGCATCGAAGCACAGAAATTAGGAACCCGGGATTTTTGGAAAATCTACAACAGCGTAGTTAATAATGGACAGTCAATTATTCCCCCACTAACAAACAATCATGAGGTTGCTTGCACGGCAACTGACAAGGCTAATCTGCTTGCCAGTCGGTTTGCCTCAAACTCCACACTGAACTCGGTACACCACTCACTCCCTGATTTTCCTCTGCGAACAGACGCCACACTTGACGACTTGAAAATCACCCCTTCTCAGGTACATGCTATTATAAAAAACCTAGACACCTCTAAAGCATGTGGACCAGATCTCATCCCGGCTGTGCTATTAAAAAAATGCTCTGCCGAGGTTGCTCCAGTTCTGTCCAAACTTTACAATAAATGCCTTAACGAATCTTGTTTTCCCGACTGCTGGAAAACCGCCTCTGTGGTACCAGTCTTCAAGAATTCTGGTGAAAGAACTGACCCACTAAATTATCGCCCCATTAGCCTCCTCCCGCTTTTCGCCAAAATATTTGAGTCCTTAGTTAATAAAGCCCTAGTCCAGCACCTAACAGCTGCTAAACTCTTGACTGACAAACAATATGGATTCAGGCAAGCCCGTTCAACAGCAGATATCTTAACTGTAGTTTCTGAACGTATATACCGTTCATTGGATAAAACAGGGGAGGGTAGAGCGGTGGCCCTTGATATATCTAAGGCTTTTGACAGGGTATGGCACGATGGTCTTCTAAGGAAAATTAGATCATATGGAATCACTGGAAGAATTCATAACGTAATTAAATCCTTCTTAAGTAATAGAAAAATCAAAGTTGTCCTCGACGGACGTACATCCAAACAATATGACATAAATGCGGGAGTGCCTCAGGGGTCTATCCTTGGACCTCTATTGTTCCTGATATTCATAAACGACCTCCCTGATAATATTGTTTCGGAGATGGGTATATTTGCCGATGACACTACTCTCTATAACAGATATGAGGGGAAAACAAATGAACACATATCCAAGAAAATGGCAGAAACACTAGAGGATGACCTCCAATCCGTAGTGGAATGGGGACAAAAATGGTTGGTCTCATTCAATGCTGCTAAGACTAAGCTTGTTTCCTTCAATAACTACAAGAAACCTTCTCTACCACCAATAGCAATGGCCAAGAACACATTGCCTGAAAGTACTTCTTTTAAACTCCTCGGCCTAACGTTTACAGGGAATATGAACTGGAATAGATACATTGAGAGCATTGCCAAGGCTGCTGCAAGGAAGGTTGGCTCCCTCTACCGTGCTAGAAAACTACTTACGCCTGCCAGTATCCTATACCTCTATAAGGCAACCATTCGCCCATGTATGGAGTACTGTTGTCACATCTGGGCTGGTGCATCTGCTGCTTGTCTCTCGCTCCTGGACAGGGTTCAAAAAAGAGTCGCAAACCTGATAGGTCCTGAACTGTCATCTGGGCTTCAACCTCTGTCCCATCGACGAGATGTTGCATCCCTCTGCCTGTTCTACAAATACTTTAATGGTGAATGCTCTGACGAACTGCAAACACTTGTACCTCCCCGACGTAACTACCCCCGACAAACCCGACAAGCTACTAAGTCTCATCCCTTTACAGTGGAGATCCCTAGGTGCAAGAAAGCCTTTTACTCCAATAGTTTCTTCCCCAGAACTGCGGGTCTTTGGAACTCCCTTCCGGGATTCTGCTTTCCCAACTGCAATGACATGCAGAAGTTCAAGTGTAATGTTAACAAACATCTTTCTACTCTTCTCCCTTCATAATGACCCCGCTAATTAATTCCCTAATAGTAGCCCCCTGCTTCAAAGTGGCACTGTGCCTTGTTTGGGGTGAAAATTGAATAAAAAAAAAAAAAAAAAAAAAAAAAAAGTAATCCAATTTACCAAATTTACACGTCTAACGATTACTATAATATTGTCCTATTGACCACTGTACATTCTTTAACCCTCATCCTCGAGTGGCCTCTGCGCCCTTTTAAGTGGTGATTTTTTTGTAGAAATTTAAAAAAAATGAACCTTTATCCTGTAAGTGGCCGCCCATTGGCTGATTAGGATGGGCGCAATTTCAACTAAGAAGCTAGAAAATTCAATACTATGTGCGTATATATAAATGCACTATAACCACAACATTTTGCATAAGCCTGACGAATCCTCATGAGGATAAAACGTGAAATATTCTGTGTAGCTTAATTGCCATATATATTTTCATATCTTATTATATATATATAATCAGAAAGACACAACGTTGTCCAGAATCGAATGAGGATCAACAAATATTCAGCACTTCTATTGTTATTGAATTCGATGAAATCACCCATCACCCATTTTCTAATCAAATTGATTGATTGTCGGCTCTAGTAAGAGACGCACTGCATTGTACTAAGAGGAAGCTTTATATGTCTCCCCAAAGTGAATAAGTCCACAATACATTGTAGTCTACGTTGCACTGTAGAAAAGCTACCGTTGATTTTATAAAATTATTTTTATAATGCAAAAGTCAAGTATCATGTTTCATTTGTGCTTTAAATAGAAAAATTCATTATGGACACGCCCTTAGCTTATCAAGGTACCTACTGTTGATTTTAGACGGAATACCATTCTGCTTGTGCAGTGATAAAGCTTTTCAAACACATTGTGATGTTAGTCTGTATAAGGGTGTTAACTTTGATCAAAATTGGACTGTTCCTTCTTTATTCAGATTGTTACGATTATCGATTTTGATATTATTGAAGTCATTTCGATGCAAAACCTATCTAAGAACACTCCTGGTCACATAAAGTGCAATTGTGTAAAATTTAAAGTTCATAGAGAACAAACTCACAGAGAGAGAGAGAGAGAGAGAGAGAGAGAGAGAGAGAGAGAGAGAGAGAGAGAGAGAGACGCAAAGTGCCTTTATCTATATACTAGTAGTTAAGTCCGGCTTTACTCAGGCCTTATGAACTGTTCATAATTTTATGTGCATATGTATATATATATTAAAAACATTGACTCATGTCCAAGTAACCTACATCTAAAATTTCAAGTGTTTAAGGCCCAAAATTGGCGGAGGAGTTTGGTAGAGTCTGCAAAGCTAAACTCTTTCAGCTTTGACCTTTTAGCAGTCAAATTTTAGCTCAAAACTAGTTTGAAAAGCTTGTTGCATCTCTGAGTACCCCAATATTAAATTTCAAATGTTTAAACCTAAAAATAGGCTGAACAGTTTGCTAGAGCCCGCAAAAGTCAAATCTTTTGAACTTTGACACCTTGGCAACGAAATTTTCGGCCAAAAACCGATTAAAAAGCTAGCCCTATGACTGATTATACTTTATATAAAATTTCAAATGTTTATACCAAACATTGGCAGAGTAACTTTGTAGAGACCTCAGAGAGCAAATTTTTTAAAACTTTGACCCCAATTTTGACGTCTTAAAATTTATTATATTGGACTAAAATTTAGTAAAAAGCTTGTTCCATGTACAAGTAACCTACATCTAAAATTTCAAGTGTTTTAACCCAAAATTGGCAGCGGAGTTTGGTGAAGTTCTCAAAAGTCAAATCGTTGAACTTTGACCTCTTGACAGCAAAATTTCTGCGCATAAACCAATAAACAAGATTTTTCTAAATCTCAATACCCCTTATGTAAAATCTGAAGTCTAAACTAAAAATTGATAAAGTAATTTGGCAGGGAATGTACACAGGCTGAGACACAGACAGACAATTTCATTTATATATATATATATATATATATATATATATATATATATATATATATATATTAAAAAGTTTTACTCATGTCCAGAAAACCTGCATCTAAAAATTCAAGTGTTTTAACCCAAAATTGGTAGAGGAGTTTGGTAGAGTCTTCAAAGGTTTACTCTTTCAACTTTGACCTCTTGGCAGCCAAATGTTTCCCTAAACACTGATTAAAAGCTTGATGCATGTCTGAATACCCCATATGTAAAATTTCAAATGTGTAGACCCAGAATTGGCTGAATAATTTGCCAGAGACGCCAAGGTCCAATCTTTCGCACTTTGACCCCTTGGCAGCCAAAGTTTCAGCCAAAAAACGAGTAAAAAGCTTGCCTTATGATTAAATACACTTTATATAAAATTTCAAATGTTTAGACAAAAATTAGCTGAGAGGTCAATTTTTTTAAACTTTGACCCCAATTTTTAACCCCTTAACATTTATTGTTTTGGGCTCAAAATCAAATTGAAACGTTTGATTCATGCCCAAGTAACCTACATCTAAATTTTTAAGTGTTTAGTCCCAAAATTGGTGGAGTTTTTAAATATCAAATCGTTGAACTTTGATCCCTTGTCAGCCAAATTTCTGGCCGAAAACCGATGAAAAAGATTTTCCCAAATTTCAATACCCCTTATGTCAAATCTCGAGTCTGCAGACTAAAATTGACAGAGGAATTTAGGAGGGAAATGTACAAAAACACACAGACACTGGGACCATTTCCCTTATATATATATATATATATATATATATATATATATATATATATATATATATATATATATATACTAGCAGTTCAGCTCGGCCTTGCTCTATGTGTGAATACACTTTATGTAAGATTTCAAATGTTTAGACCAAAATGTCTGAGTAATTTCGTAGAGACCGCAGAGGTAATATTTTTTTAATTTTTACCTCAATTTTGACCCCTTAACATTTATTATTTTGGTCTCAAATCAAAATACAAAGTTTTACTCATTTAGACATAAAATTGGCGAAGAAATTTAGTAGAATCTTTAAAGGTCAACTCTTTAAACTTTGACCTTTATGCTGCGAAATTTTTGCCCCAAAACTGATTAAAATGCTTGCCGCATGTCTGAATACCACTTATGTATAAATTTCAAAAGTTTAGACCCCAAATTGGCTGAGTAGTTTGCCAAACACCACAAATATATATTTTTTTAAACTATGACCCCTTGGCAGTTCAAATTTTTTATCTAAACCGATTAAAAAGCTTGTCCTTTCTCTGAATACCCTTTATGTAAAATTTCAAATGTTTAGACCAGCAATTGCCTGACTAATTTAGTAGAGAATACAGAGGTCAATTTTTTTAACTTCCAGTAAGACTAAAATCTGTACATCCACCCTTACTAGTGTCTTTTTAAGTTTGAGAAAAAAGTAATCGCATCAAAATAACAACTTTATAGTAAAATATTTAGAAATTTATAAAAATATTCGAATCGGTAATTGTATCGGAATCGGGAAAATATTGGGATCGTCCCATCATTAGTTGTGAAGGAAGAGGATATGACGTGGGGTGAAGGTGGAAGTACGATCTATGCAGTCTAGCTGTTGCAGCGGAAGGTATTGTTTTTAACTTGGTGGTTGTTTATTGGCCTAAGATTCTGCTTTGATCTGAAGTAATACTATACCCAAATCGCTGTTACTTCACTATCTCAAGTCTTTATGGTTGTTGTTTCTTTTCTGATGGTGACTTTATTGCCCCATCTATTTTATTGATGAGCTCTATTCATTTATTTATTTATTTATTTTATTTCTTGTTTTTTCATCCCTCCACTTGTTTCTTGTTTTTAAGTTATTTATTTAAGTTAAAATAAATAAATAAATGTGAACTTCCCTTGATCACGTGGGATGGTACTCCTCCTCTCTTTTTTCACCCTACTCCCTTCCTTCACCACTCCTCCCTCCAAAACGTCTACTGCTCACATTTATGAAGTATACACCCTACTTTCTTTCAAAGCGTAAACCACACCCAAATATATTTTATAAAATACGAATGTAATCTTGACACTCGTTTCAATATAGCCCCCTTTTTAGTGTGTAAAAGTTGTCTGAGACAGGTATGCACATATGTAACCAATAATGTTTGTATAATAAACAGACTATATACAGCTCTGTTCTCCATTGAGCACTCTTTAATAATCATGCAGTGTTGGTTGGTGGAAGTGTGCCCTCTCCCGAAAAAGTTCAAGTACGGTTGTTGTTGTTGTTGTTGTTGTTGTTGTTGTTGTTGTTGTTGTTGTTGTTGTTGTTGTTGTTGTTGTTGTTGTTGTTGTTGTTGTTGTTGTTGTTGTTGTTGTTGTTGTTGTTGTTGTTGTTGTTGTTGTTGTTGTTGTTGTTGTTGTTGTTGTTGTTGTTGTTGTTGTTGTTGTTGTTGTTGTTGTTGTTGTCGTCGTTGTCGTCGTCGTCGTCGTCGTCGTCGTCGTCGTCGTCCAGCCCCTAACCTCCTCATGTTACGAACGGCTTTCAGAATAGACAGCCCCCAACTTGTCATGGTAAGAACGGCTATCGGAATGTCAAAACAAGTAGAGAGATTATTGATTAATCTCCACCCGTAAAAATAAATAAATAGCAGCGAAGAGAAAAAGATAAAAAATTGACGTAGTAGGCCTGCCGGGCGGAGAGAGAGGGGAGAAACATCCATTTAGTAGTTGAAGTTGTGATAATGATTACTGGTTAATTACCAGTCTCTATCTCTGACCCGGAACCACACTGTCTGGAACGGCCACAATGTCTCATTCACTCGCACTTGCAAATAAGCCTTCCGCAAGTCTACTATAGACACATTAGAGCTCTTCTGGCGCCATTCTCTCAGCTTGCGGGCGCACACGTCAGTATCGGCAGTGTACGTTTCAATGTATCTATTGAGTTCACGATAGTCCAGCACCGGACAAACTTTTGATTTGTTATGCTGGATTACAGCCATTAAGGGAATCAGACCCTTGGGTGGTCCCAGCTTGTTGGGGTAGGGGATCAGCCATCCATCCTGGATCCATGCCTCAAGTTCCTTCTCGTATTCATTACGGGCCTTGTCGGGTATCGAGTACTCTGCAATGCTATTCTTGAGTTCGGTTGGTGCTCTTCCTTCTGTCCACTTCCACGATGCAGTCCATGCTTTTTGGTGAGGGTCGTAGTCCACCTCAAAATCAGGCCGAGCAATGTAAACTGCAGCTCACACTAAGGTTTCCAAAAAATCGCACAGTCCCATCTCTTCCGATA
Organism: Euprymna scolopes; assembly: GCF_053919585.1. NCBI lineage: Eukaryota > Metazoa > Mollusca > Cephalopoda > Sepiida > Sepiolidae > Euprymna > Euprymna scolopes. The sequence goes on from NC_136522.1 coordinate 31,735,398, forward strand.
ACAACTCCCCCCAGTGCCTTAATAGCATCATATCCCAACAGTACATCGAATCCCAGCAAATCCCTTCGCATCACCAGCACATTAATGTCTGCGGCCACACCAGATTCTGTGTGGACTTTGACAGTTCCGGCTCCACAGCAAGCTTGTGTATTGCCACCTATTGTGGTTACTTTGATGTTCTGCTTTGTCCAGTTTCGACACAACTTGGCACTCATGATGGTGTGTGAGCACCCGGAGTTGAGAAGAGCTGAACAAGGCACTTGGTCCACATACACATTTATTGTCGGTTTCGCCTCAATTAAATCTTTCCGGGGAACAGGGCGGCACTGCCATCCTGCCCCCTGATGCATTTCCCGCACAATTTTGGGATAAATGTCCATAACTACCACATTGGAAACAGCGCGGGCGCCCCCGCCCCTTGTTAGTACAACTTCTTGCGAAATGGCCTCCTCATCTCTGATAATGGCTTGAGCGCGTTCTAACAAATGTTCCATGGGCCTTACAGATAGGCTGGTGGAAGCCCTCAATAGTTGCTTAACATGAGTGGGAAGGTCGGCCACAAACGCATACACCAGTGTTTGCTCTGACACTCCATTGCCAAATAGAACTGCAAGTTTCTTCAGCTCCACGAAGAAGACGTCCATGGTTTCTCCTGGCATGAGCTCCCTAGAGGCAAATGTTTCGTAGGCCGTGCAGGGATCCATGGCAAATGTCTTTTCTAAAGCATTTTTTATACAGGTAACATCAGCCTTCTCCATGGCACTAAGTTGTTGATATACACTTAGGGCGCCTCCAGCCAATCTCAGGGGAATCACGGTATGCACCCCCTTTACTTCACAGAGGTTGCAGGTCAGGTCAACCCTTTCGACCCAGTCGACAACAGAAGTGGATCCGTTGAATTCGGGTATCAGTTTTAAATCAAACTTTGCCCCAGCCATAGTTGTCCAGGAAAAGAGACAAAACGAAATAGCCAAAATAGCTTATGACCTTCACCTTCACCGAGGTGCGCGACTTGACACAAAAAAAACCAGCCTCTTAATCACCTGCTAACGCACGCGTCGCTGTAACGTCTAATGACAACAACAGCAACAACCTTCTCACTCGACCTGCCTTTTATACCACTATCTCAATCCCTCCTCTTGCGCATGCGCCCGGAGATTCCTGACAACCTTGAGACTTCCGCTTATAAAAACCCAAGTTTTGTTGTCGCGCATGCCTACACAAGGCACAAACACGTGGGCGTTTGTTTTGTTGGTAAGTACTACAGGTTAATAAGTTTACAGTGGTTAAGGGAAACATGTTAGCCATCGTTAGTAGTGGAAATTTGGTAAATTGAATAACTTAACGGTTTGGCTCATCAAGAATTTGTTCACAAAGACAACCATATTGTAGTCAGTTGAAAAACAGGAATATGGAACAGAGTTCTACAGACGTGCAGTTCTAAGAAAGAAGCTTTGTTTAGGTTTAGGCACAGATAAAGATTGGGGAAATTATTGATAGTGGTTTCAGCTAGACGAGTGTTTTTCGTGAAAGTTAGGCCAGGGTTGACCATAGATTGGAGCTTAAACGAGCACTTGCTATGAAAATAATGATAAAGCAGAGATAAACTTGCGATGTGTCTTCTGTGGGAAAGAGGTTCCAGTGAAGAGAAAAGAGCATCCCCCATTATGCTACGAAGTCTATTTTGAACTCTGAGGACGGAGTTTGACTCCAAAATAGATTTAAACTAACAAGACCCATTTACCGGCGTTTGAAGCATGCCCTCTCCTTACAAAAAATTAAACTACGGTTTTGTTGGTTGCCAATCCCTAACGTCCTAATGTTAAGAACGGTTTTCTGATTAGACACCCTTAACCGCCTAATGTTAAGAACGTCGTATGGAATAGACATAACCAATCTCGACATGTTAAACACGGTTTTCAGATTAGACACCCCATTTTATGACGGGGGACTGTCCAAGTATTTGCCCCAAGTTCAACCTTGATATGTGTTATCAGCATATCCACTCGCAAAGAGTATAAACCAAAAATAAAATTGGGGGTGGGTGGCTGTGTCATGCAGAGAGAAGTACACTTTTTATCGCACATGCATAGAACAGTGAATTACAGTGCATAATGCATTTTATTATATCTCGAAAATTAGTTGTCTACTAGTTAAAATAGAATGTCTTATTCTGCATAGTCTAAAACCTTTAGAAGTCGCCAGTTTAAAGGAAATAGTGTAGTTGGCGGTAAGGTAAAATAAAAAACGTATCTAAAAAAAGCTAATGTCTGAGCATTGTGGAAAAGAAGTCCTGAAAAAAGAACTAAATAAAAAAACAACTATATTAAGTATAATATATGACAAGTAAGTATATCCATAGGCAATGTAGTAAAGGAGAGGTTGTACTTTAGCGACATAAATTATTTCACAGACAAAGGAAGGGAGAAAAATGGCGTAAATGTAGTCAAATACAAACTGAATGAAAATGAATAAAAATGATAATTTATCTGGACGTAATTCAGGCTTAGAGTGTGAAAATGTATTTTATATAAAAAGAAATAATTTTTATGATTTCGAAAGTGCAAAATAATAATTTTTTTGCTTAATAACTCCAAATTAGGCTCGGTGCCAGTTTTATGTAAGGGGCTACTATAACTCTCTTTTATTAAGAGATTCGGCGGACGTTTATGTAAATACCCCCACCCCCGGAAATCTCACAATTTACATTTTTTTTTTTCGTTTTTCACATTAATCTACTCAATAACAAATTTAACTTTCAGATGAAAAAAATAATTTTTTTATGACTTTTATCATTGGGGATCAGTTTTCATGTTCTACTGAATTGAACACCCACTTTGTGACCATTACCGGGAAAATATTGTCGCAATATTTTTCTTGATGACGATAACAAAGTATGTGTTCAATCTAGTCGAACGTTAATATGTAAATAATGTTAATCAAAGTAATGCGTAATGGCATGTGTAACTTTTAACTAAATTTTATAGTTAATTTTTGTGAACATCAGTCTGTAAAATACAGGAAAAGCGACGATTATAAAGTATAAATAATTTAAAAAGGGATCAGTTCATTGTAGCATTGGTTAATTTAGGACGGCCAAACAGAATATGATGTAAAGATAGCTGCGTTTCACATCCTCTTCACAAGATGCCTTTAATAAGTTTCCAGACATTTTGTACGGGTATTTAAAATTGTCATGGACTCTGAAAATTCAGTATCTTATTTCTATACATATTATCAGCTGACTGACCAATTTTTATTATTTCAAGTTCAAATAAACACCTACAACAGGAATTGGGATGCACCTTACTAAAGACTAATTGTCACAGTTGGTGAATTTCCAAAGTGCAAACTGGACGTGAGGACACTTTAGAAGAACGACATTCACTAAAATTCTGTTTTAACCTTTAAAAAATGCCATAGAAACGTATGGGATTCTTCAGTCTGCTTTTGGACCATCTTGCATGAATCGAGCATTTGTTTTTGAACGGCATAAGAGATTTAAGGAAGGCAGAGAATCTGTTAGGGATGATAAGAGATGTGGGAGGCGTAAAGAAGTTAGAACAGCAGATTTGATTGGCCAAATAAAGAATTTCATGCATAAAGACCGTCGTGTGTCTTTAGAGACAATAAGTGCAAAGGTTGATGTCAGTGTGGGAACTGTACACACAATTATTTGCAAGGAACTGAAGATGTAGAAGATTTGCATAAAGTTTGTCCAAGAGTGCTCAGAGAAGATAAGGGAGAAAAACGTTGTCATGACAACAGGGAGATGGTCGAGCTGATTAATTCAGATCCTACAGTTCTTGATGCTCTGGTGACCTGCGATGAAAGTTGTATCTACTGTTATGACCCAGAAACCGAGTTCCCAGTGGGAGTATGTTGGCTCTACCAGATCCAAGAAGCTAAGACAGAGCAAATCACCCAAAACCGTTTTTGACAGCATGGGCATGATCTACATGCACTGAGTTCTCACTGGACAGTCAAGAAAAATTTGAGGTTTTAAGGGAATTCAGGAAAAGATTCTGTCGGGAGAGGCTAGCACTTTTCAAATCAAGTCAGTGGCATTTCCACCGGGACAATGCCCCAGTTGGGTAACATTGTAAAAATTAAAAAAATAAAAACAACAAAAATAAAACAGAAAGGACTTGCCTCTCATCCGCCGTATTCTATTTAATTATCAATAAATAATTGTTTTAGCTTTTTGTTTTTTCAATGAATATAGTATTCTTATAATCAATGGTTTTAACTTAATTTTTCACACTTAAAATACACTTTTACTTTTGGTTTGAAAAGGATTAATTTAATTTATTGTTACACGTTTAAGAATAAATTGATCAATCATGTAAAACAAGTAAAAACATATTCCAAGTAAATCAGCCTTTCCTTCTTATTACAACAACATGAGATTACCTTAATTAATGGATATTTTTATAATCTTAAAAAATACAGAAATTAACGAATTTAAAAATAAATTTAAAGTTTGGATATTTTCAGCTGCCATAGAAAATCTGCACATCACCTTTTTGTTTGTTTTTATAAAGCAGTGATAGGTTCCTGTTACTAAGCTCGTTTTTTTAGGATAATTAAGCATTAAACAAAAACCTTTTTTGTTTAATTTAATATCTTAAGACATTACTTTACTAATTATCTTTGAAATAGTTCCAGAAAATTAATTACCTTTGAAATAGTTCCAGAAAAATAATTATCTTTGAAATAGTTCCAGAAAAATAATTATCTTTGAAATAGTTCCAGAAAATAATTATCTTCGAAATAGTTCCAGAAAACTAATTATATTTGAAATAGTTCAAGAAAACTAATAATATTTTAAGTAGTTCCAGAAAACTAATTATCTTTGAAATAGTTTCAGAAAACTAATTATATTTGAAATATAATTGAAATTATAATTGAAAAAAAAGAAGGAAAAAAGAAAGAAGAATGAAAAAAAATGGGTTCCTAGTGCCGCTTCTAAGGGAAAACTTGAAAAAAGAACAAATAAACAAATTAAAAAAAAGAAATAAACGATGAAATTCGGGAGATAGGCATCGAACAAAACCAAACGTAGTGGAAATGATGAATGATATGTTTTTATAACAAAAAAATGAAATAAAAGAGATTGGAAGGACAGCGAACAAAGTGCAAATAAACGGAAGAAGAAGGAACGAATCCATGTAATTTATTTTATTTTGTTTTTTTTAGTGTTAAAAAAATCCGGCTGTATTACAAAGAAAGAAACGATGTTAAACTTGCCGAAGGAAGAGGAAAAACGGAAAGAGAGAAGAAATAAATAAACAAAATGTAAAGTTCGTAGAAACAGAAACAGAGGAAAGTTTATAAAAATAAAAAAATAAATAAATAAAAATGAAAAGAAACGATGGTAAACTTGCCGAAAAAAAGAGGAAACACGGAAAGGGAGAAGAAATAAATTTGAGAAAGGGAAAGATCGGGAAAACGAAAAACAGAGGGAAGATACATGACATTACCCCCAAAGCAAAGAAAACGATGTTGTAATCAGTGAAGAATGCGAAATAAAGCGGAATTGAAGTATCATAAGTTTTAATGCACTGTAAGAAAATGTAAAGTTGTTGGTTTGTGTTTGTTTTTATTTTTAACAAACGTAAAAGTTAGCGTGATGCGTTTCACCTAAATTACTGTTCAGTTTTTATGAAAACCGAAACTGGCGTTCGTCCTTATTTGTCTCCTGTGAATGGTCATAAACGGTGTAAATGAGTGACGGTGGAAGTATGCATTTTTTAGAGAGAGATGACTTTACTACCGGTTTTGGCAGTGAACTCTCACCAGATATAATATAGGAAGCTCCGATCTGCGAGTTAGTGGATAGTTAATATGCCTATAACACACCTCAGATATTGTGATGATATTTGTGCATAGTACATCTTCATAAACTGTCTAGATTTTTAATCCTATTAAGGTCAAAGTCACACGGGAAAATGAGTTTATTTTATTTATATAGAGAAGAGAAGAAGAGAAGAAGAGAAGAGATCAATGGTTTCTATATTGTATTCAATTCTATACTACGTGATCATAGCCAAACATATGTGCTGTTTCTTTGAGTCGTCTTACACTTCGCTGTTCTTCTGGCTATGCTTTTTATTTTGTCTCATAATGAACTGTTACTTATGAATAATAGAGAAAAGTTAATATATATATGCATTTATATACATATATGATGAAAATAATGGAAATAGTATTCCGACAAAATAGAGAAAATAAAAAGGAACAAACCGTATTATGTGTTCATCAACGTTTCGTCTTTATTTGATTTATCCAGAGGAAGTCTCGAAATAAAGACGAAACGTTGATGAACACATAATACGGTTTGTTCCTTTTTATGTTCTCTATATACATATATACATACATATATATAAATATATACATATATATATATATATATATATAATCTATAACAAATAGTCATGTATAGTAATAACTAGTAAGATTGTACACCTAAAAACTAAAATATGTTTAAAACTCCCAAACTTCATACTTGAACTTTCCCCATAACAGATAAAGTATTTGGTAAAATTCTGTTCTGACACTGAACGTTGCTTCTATCCTCAGTATGAGTGATATTCACCGTGAATTGCTTAGGACGTTTACCCGGTCGTAGTTGTAAAGGGTTCTATTCGAGATTCCGAGCATATTCTTGAGTTCAACAGAAAGATTCCTGAGTTTTACAAGATATATCTGAAGAAGATCAGAGGTTATATTGGCCAGAACGTTTTGAAAATGACAGTCAAGCTGAGAACAGTAATCCATTAATCCAAATAATACATATAATGTTTTATATACAAATGGTGTTTAGTCAAGATAGCTAAAAAATCGGATTCATTGTTAGTCCATTCTAGAAATTCATGTCTTCATTATCTAATCTCAATGCTTTTCTCCAAAAAGATTTCTGCTAACTTTTACTTCCTATCTTTTGTTCTGTTTTATGCAAGAGTGACCCACTCTTTTTTGTGAATGTGTGAATTAAAAGGTGACGTCATTTTTATATCAATGTGCTTGGTGTATGTTTTCTATTTCTATTTTAGGTGTTGGTTTAGTTTACCTGTTTATTTCATGATTATTTTTTTTCTTATGAATACATTCTTAAGTTTATTTTGTATATACAATTGTTTGCTATTTTACTTCTGTATTTTAATAGGTTTTGGTGGCCTTAGAATTTCTAATTTATCATTCAGATATAATCGGCATAGCTTGTTTAAATTTCTACATATACTGGCCTATCATACTATTTTCTATTCAAATATTGGTGAGTGTTTGCTTTCTTGAAGCTCCCAGTAATGGGTCACTAATGTTGCTTTTATGCAGCAATTTTTTGTTATTGAATGCACTTTTTATGGTTGTAATGTCTGGTTTAAAAATGTACAGAAATTTCACCTATATAGTACTTCTCGTTGTTTTGGTCTGTGGCAATTATTGTGACTTGCTAAACAATGTTTTTCGTAAGGCATTTATTTTATAGTGGAAAAAATGTACAATTTCTACAGTTACAACTTTTCTATTCATTATTAGCTTTCTTGTTTCTATTTGGATGATTGCTATCAGGATTCCAATTATTGCTGTTTCTAGTGGTTATATTTTGTTCTCCTTAGTGTTATTTTTATTGTTACTATATTGGTCACCTTTTAATGCATTTGGTTATTATTTGTTCTCTACTGGTTTCATTTAGTGCTTTGTTATAGTGTCCTTTAATTATCGTTTCTAAGTTTCTGCAGCAACTGAACTCATCGTGAGCCAGGTAGTCTTTGATATTAGGAAAATGATTACCTTCGCATTTATTCAGAACTGTGAATATGTCACCATTTGGCATTGTTAGATTCCCATCTGTGCAAGTCAGCAAACTAGTACTTTGATTTGTTCCCTCGACATTGCAGCCGGGCTTACAAGCGTAATTAAAAGTACCGCCTTCTGCCACTGTTGATCCTGTATTTTCGGCCTCATTATCCAATGGAACAAAACAAGTTATCGCTGCAAAATAGAATAAAATAAAGAGATAATTCGACATCTATACACTGTGAGTTGTTCTAATTAATAAACAAACACCTTTCTTTAAAAGTCATGCCAATTGTTTAATTTAATTTTAATTCTCTTTAAAAACTGTGTTTTTCTCCAATCGTTTATTCACATTATTTGAATTTATGGTACTTATGCAGTATAAGGGCTGTGGATTTCAGAATCGTCCAGGCGGTTTACGGAAAACGCCAGAAGTTCCCAAACAAAAGTCTTGTGGGTTTTTCTTTTTTTTTCACAAAATGAAATGAAAAATATATTATTTCTGTCAGTATGAAGTTTATTCAATGGAAAATTAATTGAAAAATTAAAATAATTTCGATGAAAAATCAATTGAAAAAGTAAATCAATATTGAATAATTATTTGACAAATTTGACGAAACATTTAGAAAATTATAATTCAAATCAAACAAACATTCATTGTAAAGTAAGTTCCATGGATAAATATTCATTTTTGAATAACGAACAACAGATAGCAAACAAAAACCCAGATTTTGCTATTTCCTAGGAATGACAACATAGTTTCCTGCGCACTGACATCCACATTCAAATCTACATGCATTTCATTCACTGTTATCTGCTGATCAGCATGGATAAGTTAGTCAAAGCACACAGTGTTTTCTGGGATGCTGGCTATGCATGGGCATCCGGAGTGTACATTGTCACCACTCGGAAATCGACGAACCCATCTGCTGACATCTACTGCATCAGTTTCATAAACGTTTAACAAACCCCAGTGAATGTTTATTGGTTCAATTTTTTCTGAACGGATAAAAAAGGGTTGCAAATTGCATTGTTATGATGACTGAACTTATGCATTCATGACCTGAAAATTCCATCTTTCTGGTGTAGATATTAAGGGCGTGATATTTTAAGAAAGTATCTCTTGTCATGGATGTGCATCAGAAGCAGAGATGCATCATTGAATACCTCCACACAGATAAAAATTGAACATATCAACATTTATTAGCGCCTGTTGACCGTTTAGAAAGCCGATTGGGTTGATATTAACACAATTACGAAATGGGTTTGTCGATAACAGAGATGTAGGTGACAACGCACGTTCCGGACTTTTACAATCGAGACATTGTTCAGTGCTGGTAAAAGTGAATTGAGAATACTGACGAATATGTAGAAAGCTAGATTCTGAAGCTCAAAAGGTCGCTCGCTTTAATGGTACCACTCCCGTCTTCATAGCTCTTCAACGTTTCAGATTTTGAATTAAAAAATAGGAGTTCTTAATTTTGGAACTATTCTCATAACTTAGAAAATATAACTTAGAAAATATAACTTGGAAAATATAACTTAGAAAATATAACTTAGAAAATATAACTTAGAAAATATAGCTTAGAAAATAAAACTTAGAAAATAAAACTTGGAAAATAAAACTTAGAAAATAAAACTTAGAAAATAAAACTTAGAAAATATAACTTAGAAAATATAACTTAGAAAATATAGCTTAGAAAATATAACTTAGAAAATATAACTTAGAAAATATAACTTAGAAAATATAACTTAGAAAATATAACTTAGAAAATATAACTTAGAAAATATAACTTAGAAAATATAACTTAGAAAATATAACTTAGAAAATATAGCTTAGAAAATATAACTTAGAAAATATAACTTGGAAAATATAACTTAGAAAATAAAACTTAGAAAATAAAACTTAGAAAATAAAACTTAGAAAATAAAACTTAGAAAATAAAACTTAGAAAATATAACTTAGAAAATATAGCTTAGAAAATATAACTTAGAAAATATAACTTAGAAAATATAACTTAGAAAATATAACTTAGAAAATATAACTTAGAAAATATAACTTAGAAAATATAACTTAGAAAATATAACTTAGAAAATATAGCTTAGAAAATATAACTTAGAAAATATAACTTGGAAAATATAACTTAGAAAATAAAACTTAGAAAATAAAACTTAGAAAATAAAACTTAGAAAATAAAACTTAGAAAATAAAACTTAGAAAATATAACTTAGAAAATATAACTTAGAAAATAAAACTTAGAAAATATAACTTAGAAAATATAACTTAGAAAATATAACTTAGAAAATATAACTTAGAAAATATAACTTAGAAAATATAACTTAGAAAATATAACTTAGAAAATATAACTTAGAAAATATAACTTAGAAAATATAGCTTAGAAAATAAAACTTAGAAAATAAAACTTTGAAAATAAAACTTAGAAAATATAACTTAGAAAATATAACTTAGAAAATATAGCTTAGAAAATATAACTTAGAAAATATAACTTAGAAAATATAACTTAGAAAATAAAACTTAGAAAATATAACTTAGAAAATAAAACTTAGAAAATAAAACTTAGAAAATAAAACTTAGAAAATATAACTTAGAAAATATAACTTAGAAAATATAACTTAGAAAATAAAACTTAGAAAATAAAACTTAGAAAATATAACTTAGAAAATATAACTTAGAAAATATAACTTAGAAAATATAACTTAGAAAATAAAACTTAGAAAATATAACTTAGAAAATAAAACTTAGAAAATAAAACTTAGAAAATAAAACTTAGAAAATAAAACTTAGAAAATAAAACTTAGAAAATATAACTTAGAAAATATAACTTAGAAAATATAACTTAGAAAATATAACTTAGAAAATATAACTTAGAAAATATAACTTAGAAAATATAACTTAGAAAATAAAACTTAGAAAATATAACTTAGAAAATATAACTTAGAAAATAAAACTTAGAAAATAAAACTTAGAAAATAAAACTTAGAAAATAAAACTTAGAAAATATAACTTAGAAAATAAAACTTAGAAAATATAACTTAGAAAATAAAACTTAGAAAATATAACTTAGAAAATAAAACTTAGAAAATAAAACTTAGAAAATAAAACTTAGAAAATATAACTTAGAAAATATAACTTAGAAAATATAACTTAGAAAATAAAACTTAGAAAATAAAACTTAGAAAATATAACTTAGAAAATATAACTTAGAAAATATAACTTAGAAAATATAACTTAGAAAATAAAACTTAGAAAATATAACTTAGAAAATAAAACTTAGAAAATAAAACTTAGAAAATAAAACTTAGAAAATATAACTTAGAAAATATAACTTAGAAAATATAACTTAGAAAATAAAACTTAGAAAATAAAACTTAGAAAATACAACTTAGAAAATATAACTTAGAAAATATAACTTAGAAAATATAACTTAGAAAATAAAACTTAGAAAATAAAACTTAGAAAATATAACTTAGAAAATAAAACTTAGAAAATATAACTTAGAAAATATAGCTTAGAAAATATAATTTAGAAAATATAACTTAGAAAATAAAACTTAGAAAATAAAACTTAGAAAATAAAACTTAGAAAATAAAACTTGGAAAATAAAACTTAGAAAATAAAACTTAGAAAATAAAACTTAGAAAATAAAACTTAGAAAATATAACTTAGAAAATATAACTTAGAAAATATAACTTAGAAAATAAAACTTAGAAAATAAAACTTAGAAAATACAACTTAGAAAATATAACTTAGAAAATATAACTTAGAAAATATAACTTAGAAAATAAAACTTAGAAAATAAAACTTAGAAAATATAACTTAGAAAATAAAACTTAGAAAATATAACTTAGAAAATATAGCTTAGAAAATATAATTTAGAAAATATAACTTAGAAAATAAAACTTAGAAAATAAAACTTAGAAAATAAAACTTAGAAAATAAAACTTGGAAAATAAAACTTAGAAAATAAAACTTAGAAAATAAAACTTAGAAAATATAACTTAGAAAATATAACTTAGAAAATATAACTTAGAAAATATAACTTAGAAAATATAACTTAGAAAATATAACTTAGAAAATATAGCTTAGAAAATATAACTTAGAAAATATAACTTAGAAAATATAACTTAGAAAATAAAACTTAGAAAATATAACTTAGAAAATATAACTTAGAAAATATAGCTTAGAAAATATAACTTAGAAAATATAACTTAGAAAATATAGCTTAGAAAATATAACTTAGAAAATATAACTTGGAAAATATAACTTAGAAAATACAACTTAGAAAATATAACTTAAAATGCAAAATAAAAATATATATCACTTAGAATATATAACTTGAATAATGTGCAATCAACAATTCCCTCTCTATCCAACTACAATGATGTTCTTTGTACAGCAACTGATACGGTTGAACTACTTGCACAGTGCTTTGGCTTGAACTCCACCTTGGACTCTGCAAGCCACTTCCTCCCAAATTTCCCTGAAGCCACAGTTGACAACCTGATCAACTTTTCTGTGTTCGAGACCTGGTCTTGTCTTTGTTATAGTTATAAATAAATACTCTACTGAGCTAGGCCCTATCCTATCCAAATTATATAACAAATGTTTTGCTGAATCTTTTTTGCATGAAAGCTGGAAAATTGCCTTTGTTCGAAAGAACTGACCCTCAAAATTATTACACCATTAGTCTACTCCTATTCTTCTCAAAATATTTGAATTTTTAATCCGTCTAGCGATAGTCCGCCACATCATTAATGCTAAACTTCTTTTTGACAATCAGTAAGTAAGCACGTTCTACTGTGGATATTCAAATGATCATCAATCAATGCATGTACCACATAAGGGACAAGGCAAGTAAAGTTACACCCGCATCTTTATCTATTCTATTTGTTAAACAAAAATATAATAATTATCAAAGTTTTTTAAAAAGAAATTATTCACTCCAAAGAATAAGATACTGGTAGATGATGTAAAGAAAGTGGGCTCTCTGTACGATGCTAGAAAACTTTTCACACCTGTACTAGCAGTATCAGAATTTTTGTAGGAATTTTTGACACCCCTAACACGAAACTGCGAATACAATATAAAAATCTCGTAATTTCTCTGTTAAAAGTGGGTTATTTATTTTCTTTATGGATTATACTTCCAAAATAAACTATTACAGTTGTTTTAAAAGTAATAAAAATATTTTTTTTTTAAAACAGTAATGAATTTTCCGAACTCAATATTTTTCAATTTTTAAACTCAATATTTTTAAATTTTTAAATTTTAAAAATCTATCAAAATTTTTCTATTGATTCTATTTTTACGATATTTTCAGGGTCAATGTGAAATTTTATGTTCTTTCCAATAAACCGAATATAATATTTTAGACAAACGTTTTTTTTTAAATTCACGCCCCCCCAAGTGTCACCCATTTTCAACTTTCTCTTAAAAAGTAAATAATTAATTTATGGTTAATAGTTTTATATATCACAAATTGAAGAGAAAAGGTCAATAAATAATATATTCAAATTTAAAACAACAAAAAAAATCGCTTTTTTAGAAATTTACCTGTAAAGTCCGAAGTTTAAAACCTTATTTTATAAGAACACATTGTTTCTTTTTGTCTTTTTTTTTTTTTAATGAAACCTTGGTCCTTGCTCCTTTAATTGAAAAAAAAATTAGGGCTTGAATTACATTTTTCGAGGAGTTATAAGCTTAGAAAGATAGGGGGTCGAATAATTTACGCCTCTCATTTTGAAATGTCTATTAAAAAGTAAATAATTAATTTATGGTTAATAGTTTTATATATCACAAATTGAAGAGAAAAGGTCAATAAATAATATATTCAAATTTAAAACAAAAAAAAAAATCGCTTTTTTAGAAATTTACCTGTAAAGTCCGAAGTTTAAAACCTTTTTTAAAAAAAAAAAACACATTGTTTTGTTTGTTTGTTTTTTTTAAATAAAACCTTGGTCCTTACTCCTTTAATTGAAAAAAAAAATTAGGGCTTGAATTACATTTTTCGAGGAGTTATAAGCTTGGAAAGATGGGGTGGAATTATTCACTATTTTCACGAAATTTCTGACACTGCTACACCTGTACATATCCCTTATCTCTACAAAAGCACTATTCACCTATGCATGGAGTTTTGTTGTCATATCTGGATTGGTACATCAACTATTGATCTCTCCCTTCTTGAAGGACCTAAGAACGAGCCTCTAATTTAATATGGCTCACACTGTCTACCAAGCTCTATCGCATGACTCATCACCACAATGTGGCCTCTCTGTGTTTGTTTTTCAAGCACTTCAATGAGATGTGCTCTGACAAGTTTGGTGCTCTGGGTGTAAATATACTCAATAATAAACTAAACTCCATGTAACATAGTCGTTAATCTTCTTCAACTGTGTCATTACATTTTAAGACTTCGAACCAACATGTTGACCAAGTGCAATTTCCATGGACAATGTAACATAGTCGTTAATCTTCTTCAACTGTGTCATTACATTTTGAGGGTTAGAACCAACATGTTGACCAAGTGCAATTTCCATGGACAATGTAACATAGTCGTTAATCTTCTTCAACTGTGTCATTACATTTTGAGGGTTAGAACCAACATGTTGACCAAGTGCAATTTCCATGGACAATGTAACATAGTCGTTAATCTTCTTCAACTGTGTCATTACATTTTGAGAGTTGGAACCAACATGTAAACCAAGTGCAATTTCCATGGACAATGTAACATAGTCGGTAATCTTCTTCAACTGTGTCATTACATTTTAAGAATTGGAACCAACATGTTGACCAAGTGCAATGTCCATGGACAATGTAACATAGTCGTTAATCTTCTTCAACTGTGTCATTACATTTTGAGGGTTGGAACCAACATGCTAACCAAGTGCAATTTCCATGGACAATGTAACATAGTCGTTAATCTTCTTCAACTGTGTCATTACATTTTAAGAATTGGAACCAACATGCTAACCAAGTGCAATTTCCATGGACAATGTAACATAGTCGTTAATCTTCTTTAACTCTGTCCTTACATTTTTAGAGTTGGAACCAACATGTTGACCAAGTGCAATTTCCATGGACAATGTAACATAGTCGTTAATCTTCTTCAACTGTGTCATTACATTTTGAGAATTGGAACCAACATGTTAACCAAGTGCAATGTCCATGGACAATGTAACATAGCCTTTTATCTTCTTCAACTGTGTCATTAAATTTTGAGAATGGGAACCAACATGTTAACCAAGTGCACTTTCCATGGATAATGTAACATAGTCGTTAATCTTCTTCAACTGTGTCATTATATTTTGAGAGTTGGAACCAACATGTTGACCAAGTGCAATTTTCATGGACAATGTAACATAGTCGTTAATCTTCTTCAACTGTGTCATTAAATTTTGAAAATTGGAACCAACATGTTGACCAAGTGCAATTTCCATGGACAATGTAACATAGTCGTTAATCTTCTTCAACTGTGTCATTATATTTTGAGAGTTGGAACAAACATGTTGACCAAGTACAATTTTCATGGACAATGTAACATAGTCGTTAATCTTCTTCAACTGTGTCATTAAATTTTGAAAATTGGAACCAACATGTTGACCAAGTGCAATTTCCATGGACAATGTAACATAGTCGTTAATCTTCTTCAACTGTGTCATTAAATTTTGAAAATTGGAACCAACATGTTGACCAAGTGCAATTTCCATGGACAATGTAACATAGTCGTTAATCTTCTTCAACTGTGTCATTACATTTTAAGAATTGGAACCAATATGTTGACCAAGTGCAATTTCCATGGACAATGTAACATAGTCGTTAAACATAGTAGTTAATATTCTTCAACTGTGTCATTACATTTTGAGAATTGGAACCAACATGTAAACCAAGTGCAATTTCCATGGATAATGTAACATAGTCGTTAATCTTCTTCAACTGTGTCATTACATTTTGAGAGTTGGAACCAGCATGTTGACCAAGTACCATATCTATGGACAATGTAACATAGTCGTTAATTTTCTTCAACTGTGTCATTACATTTTGAGAATTGGAACCAACATGTTAACCAAGTACAATTTCCATGGACAATGTAACATAGTCGTTAATCTGCTTCAACTGTGTCATTACATTTTGAGAGTTGGAACCAACATGTTGACCAAGTGCAATTTCCATGAACAATGTAATATAGTTGTTAATCTTCTTCAACTGTGTCATTACATTTTAACACTCGGACCCAATACTTTTTTCTGAGACAGTCGCAACAAAAAAAACAAGTCAAAAGAAGTTTGACTCAGCCTTTTTTGCCAGTTTTAACAAAAAGGCATTTATTTTTCTCTCTTTTTTCTTTTCCTTCACTGTGACGAAATAACACTGGTCAAAAGGTTTCTAAGTTGATTTAGACTAATTTGGTTGTGCTGATTAAACAAAATCATATTAATTCTTTCTCATCAGGTCAGGTTGTTGAGATATTTGCTATTTTATATCTCTTTTACCTAAAAATTTTGTGTTGTGCCTTCCTGTTTCGGACCCATTATCTTTAAGTTATTTTTAACTTAGAGTTACGTTCTTCCTAACTTCCTCTTCTGGTTGGTCTTTACTTTCTTTTTGCAACCACTGGTTACATAGCAGCCTCTTTCTTCTGTCTCCGGTCCCATTTCTTCTTCTGGGCAATGTGGGAATCAACAGGAAGAACAAGAATTCGTTGGTTTATCCAAACCTTAAGTCTGCAATTAGGCCAACTCCACACTATAATAAAATTCCTGTCCGAGTGTTTAAAGGCTTGTCCAAATTGAAATTGCCTGGTTCTGAAGAAGATCAAGCCTCTGTATTTTGCACTGAAAGTAGTGAACCAATTGTTTTAGATGTCGGGTTTCCTTCTTTACTACCACAGCTTTTTTCTCAAGGAAAACGTCATGCTCTGACTAGAGATCTCAACTTTTCCAAAGAATTTTCTGAAAAAAACCTTCTTCAACTTGGAACTCTCATAACCATTCTATAGAAAACGCTATATTGAATTCTTGCCATATTTCAGTCAGGAAAACGACATAGATGTCGTTAAATAGTTTCTGTTTAGTTTTGTGCAAAACGGACAAAGAGTGAACAGAAGCCCTTCGTAAAATTTACTTCTGACGTTGGCAGCCACAATATTGGAGCCTTTTTATAGACAACTCAAAAAGAAGTTTAACACGTGTTTTTATTCACAATGACAACTTATATGGATCGGTGTCTCTCGGCAATTCAACGACCCACAAAGAAAAATATGATGAAATTAAAATTGTTCTGAAAAAGATTTCATACAGACAGCACCAATCAATCATATGCGTCGATTTGAAAATTGTTGGATTTTTCCTCAGGCTGCAAGGTGACTACACAAAATTTCCTTGCTTCTTGTGTTTGTGTGATGGCAGAGCAAGAATGGACAACTGGATAAAAAAGATTCACCTGTGCGCAGTGAACTGATTCCTGGCTCTCTCAATGTTCTGGCTTCTTCTTTGCTTGAGCGTTTCAAATTATGTTTCCTTCTCTTTACATATAGCTTGGCATCATAAAACAGTCTATGAAGGCTCTTGAGAAAGATGGCGACTGTTTCAAATATATTTGCATGAAATTTCCAGGCCTTACCATAGAGAAATAAAAATCTGGAATTTTTTTTATAGATCTCATATTCGGAATTAAATGAATGATGTAAATTTCTGTAATTTTATGAATCCCGCATAATTGAGTGCCTGCATGGCGTTTACAAATGTAGTAAAAGTCTTTGGAAAAATAAAGGCGCCCAACTACAAAAAGCTTGTTGAAACTTTACTCATCAACTGGGTACAAATATGAGCATCAAGTTACATTTTTGGCACAGCCATCTTGACCGTTTTCCAGAAAATTGGAGTGATGTGAGTGACGAGCAAGGAGAGCACTTTCATCAAGACATCAGCGACATGGATGTTTGTTATCAAGGTTCGTTGGGATGCCACCATGCTTGCAGATTACTGTTGGTCTAGCAAGCGCGATGATGTCGGATCCCCCTCCCCCCCCATTCTAGAAAATCAGTAAAACGTCAATTTATGGATGATGATGTCTATGCTTAGCATTTTTTTTTACAAATTCAAGCTTTAATTGTGAATATTTTGGTATGATTTGATTAATATGTGTCTTAGTTACAAAAAAATTTTTTTTTTCTATTTGCCTGTTTTTATTGTAGGAATCGGCTTCCTACACCAGAAAAACAAGACCTGAGAGAAAAAAACTGACAGCATTTCTGGAATCAGCACCCTAAAATAAGGTCAAAACAGTTGAAACATCTTAGGCACTATGAAAGTTTTTTTGTTGGTCAGTGTAATCAATCCTCATTTCAAAATTTCAGAAACGTAAAAGCAACATGTAAGAATAAGGGAGAAAGATCCCCTCTAACTATTTTAACATGCCTGGATATCTCCCACTCTGCCGTAAGGACTCTGACAGACATATGCACGGGCTTGGAGTATATATTCGGAACACCCTCACCTTGACTAGAGAAACTAAACTAGAATCGGACGATCAAGCCTTTATGTGCTTTAGACTTAAAATACAACATAACATTAGCTACTTTTATTTTCTCTACCGCTCTCCCTCGACTCAGGACTGTACCCTAATAAACAAAGTCTCCGACAGCATAGATACAGCACTTTCCCTCGATACTAGCGCACAAGTGCATGTATTTGGTGACTTCAATATCCACCACAGCAACTGGCTTGGATTTTCTACTCACACAGACGCAGCTGGTACCACAACACATAACTTCTCTATATCTCATTCCCTATCACAGATGGTTACGTTTCCAACCCGTTTCCCAGACTAGCATGAACAACACACATCACTTCTAGATCTGTTTCTGACCACAGGTCCCGATGACTGTGTAACTAATACCCACAGCCTACTTGGGAACGCCGATCATGCAGTGGTAATGGTTGAAATAGCCCTAAACTTTAGAGCCAAACTGAAGAGCCACTGCTCAAAACAACGAGATATTATAAAAAGGCTGACTGGGAAGCCATCAGGGATCTCATCAGGGACGCCTCATGGCAAAATATCTTTTCACTTCCTGCTGAACATTGCGCAAATGAGGCCACTGAATGGTTCGAAACGGCAATTGAAGCACATGTTCTCATGTTTTATAGCAAGCCCCACTATCCGCAAAGGTTTACTTTTACTTGTGCAGCTGCAATAGCGCAAAGGCAGCATGCGTACCACAAATTTAACCGACATAAGTCCAGTTCAAAAAGGCAGACTGTTTATAGAAGCCAGAAGTAACTGTAAGAAAGAAATACTGACAGCTAAGAGAGAATTTACTGAAACCACTAAAAAATGCATTAAAGCACAGAAATTAGGAACCCGCAACTTCTGGAAAATCTACAACAGTAAATAATAGGCAATCAACAATTCCCCCACTGTCCAACAATCATGAGGTTGTTTGCTCTGCAATTGAGAAGGCTAACATGCTTGCCAGTCAGTTTGCACACTGGACCCTACTAACCACCCTCTCCCTGACTTTCCTTTGTGGACAGACGCCACACTAGACGATCTGAAAATCACCCCTTCTCAGGTGCATGCTATCATAAAAAATGTTGACACTGCAAAAGCATTTGGACCTGATCTTATCCTGGCTGTGCTATTAAAAAAGTGCTCCAGTTCTCTCCAAACTTTACAACAAATGTCTTAATGAATCTTGCTTTCCTGCCTGCTGGAAAACTGCTTCTGTAGTACCAGTTTTCAAGAATTCTGGCGAAAGAACTGACCCAGTAAATTATCGCCCCATTAGCCTCCTCCCACTTTTTGCCAAAATATTTGAGACCATAATTAACCAAACTCTAGTCTATCAGCATGTATAACATAATTAAATCCTTCTTAGATAAGAGAAAAATCCAGGTTGTCCTCGACGGTCGTACATCTAAACAATATGATATAAATGCAGGAGTGCCTCAGGGGTCTATCCTTGGACCTCTGTTATTCCTAATATTCATAAATGACCTCCCTGAGAAAATTGTCTGTGAGATGGGTATATATGCTGACGACACCACGCTCTATAATAGACATGACAAGAAAACAAATGAACACATATCTAAAGAAATTGCAGAAACACTAGAGGATGACCTCCGATCTGTAGTAGAATGGGGACATAAATGGATGGTCACATTCAATGCTGCCAAGACTAAACTCGTTTCCTTCAATAATTACAAGAAACCTTCTCTACCACCAATAGCAATGGCCAATGACTCTTTATCTGAAAGTACATCTTTTAAACTCCTCGGCCTAACGCTCACAGGAAACATGAGTTGGAACAATTACATTGAGAGTATCGCCAGGACCGCCGCGAAGAAGGTGGGTTCTCTCTACCGTGCTAGAAAGATACTAACGCCCGAAAGTATCCTATACCTCTATAAGGCCACCATTCGCCCATGTATGGAGTATTGTTGTCATATTTGGGCTGGTGCATCTGCCACTAGTCTCTCACTCCTAGATAAGGTTCAAAAGAGAGTCACCAATCTGATAGGTCCTGAACTGTCATCTAAACTTGTCCCATCGACGAAACGTTGCATCCCTCTGTCTGTTCTATAAGTACTTTAACGGTGAATGCTCTGACGAACTGCAAGCACTTGTGCCCCCTTGATGTAAATACCCCCGACAAACCCGACAATCAGCCTAATCCCACCCTGACACAGAAGAGAGCCCTAGATGTAAGAGAGCCTTCTGCTCCAGTAGTTTCTTCCCCAGGACAGCTAGACTTTGGAATTCCCTTCCGGGTCCCTGCTTCCCCAACTGTACTGACATGCAGAAGTTCAAGTGTAACGTGAACCGACAGTTTGCTGCCCAACTCCCTACACAGTACCCCTGATGCCTTTGTCCCTGATAGTAGCCCCCTACAACAATGTACCTTGTTTGGGGTGAAAATGTAATAAAAAAAATTTTTTTAAAAAGACATTCTTGACATATTTCACTCAAGAAAACGACATAGTATATTGCATCGACGTTGCCAGCTTGATTGGCACCTTTTTATAAACAGTTCCAAAAAAAGTTTAAAATGTGTTTTTCTTCACAATGACAAATTATATGGTCCACTTCAAATCTAATGTAAACAAATACTTCTTGTGACATCTTATTTGATAATCAATTCCTCTTAAGAAATCTTTTGCACCAACCATGCTTATTTCCAATCCTCACGTGGTAGCAGTCAATGTACAACCGACAGTTTCTTTGATTTTTATCTTTGAGTATCTCCCAGACGATTTCTCTTACTCTAGTTACCACTTATCAAGGCCTGGAGGCTGCTCAATGATAAGAATTAATGAGTGTCAGACGAGACAACACCATGATGATCAGAAATGGAACTTAACTAACATGTGAACATTGGCATTTGAGAGGGTTGTTTTTTCACGACGGTGTCACATATTTGAGTCAATAACATAGTTGAACCAAATGTCTCATTCAAATCAATAGTGATTTGTCAGACACATTGTTTTGGGGTTCAACGTTGAAAATCTGGCAAGAAAAAAATTTTATGATCAAAACAGATTCCGTTTTGCGCTTATTTCTAATTATTTAACAACTACAAGAATACTTGATCCATGATGAGTAACATTAATTGTTAGGACAGAACTAGTTTGCACCACTTTTATGTCCCTTTATACAGATTATAATCCAAATACTATGAAACTAAACCTTATATCTAGAACCATTCCAAATCTAAATCCATTACATAATTTTGATTCTAGGCTTTTAAAGGGCTTTAAGATGAAATGGAAATTTAGGGAATCTTACTTAATTTGTGTATAATGACAATAGATTATATTCAATGCAGATCTGAAGTACTGAGTTTTCGAATGAGAGGTTGTGACGGCATTTTTTCCCTAAAAGCATTTTAAAATATTCCCAAGAAACAGAAATTGTGAGAATATTTATTAATCGATGCTTAATACCTGCTATTAGAATTTTACAAAATTCAGAGGTATATGAATATTTATGAAGAACTTTTGCTCACTTTTTATCCTTTTTTTTGCATGAAACAAAACAAAACCCACTTAACAACTCCTGTCACACAGCAATTGTATTCCAAAATATCTAATGATTAGTTAATTAGTTTAGACATGAATACTATACATACAAATATATAAATATATACACATAGCTAACTTCATATAAGCAGAGATTAGACTAGCTAAGACAATTTTGGCCAAAATCCATTACAAGATTTTGATTCTAGAAAAATGTTTAAATCAAACGCTTAAGCTTAAGACAATTTGAAAATAAATTAAAATTCATGGAATTTTCTTTACTTGGTGTCTAATGAATATATTTTTCAATTAACGAAAACTAAACAAAAGGGATTTCCATATAACTTGGAAACACATAAAAAGCCGTAAATGACCAAGTTCCTTCTGATTCTCTCTCCTCTGATCTTGAGCACATGGTACAATGGGGAAAGAGGTGGCTGGTTACTTTTAATGCATCTAAAACCAAGCTTCTATCTTTACATCATCAACTCTCTGATGCTCATCTGGTATCAATTGAAATGGATGGCTCTCGTCTTGGGGAGGCTTCATGTTTTGACAAGCATCTGGGCTTGACCTTTACTCCTGATCTGAAATGGAACACTGTGTTGCCAGGTCGCTGGAAAAATAGTGGGATCATTCTACAGTTCCAGTAGATATCTGACTGCTGATGCAGTTCTTTATCTATATAAAAGCCAAGTATGTCCAAGGATGGAGTTCTGTGGCCACATCTGCTAGAAGAGCTTATCCTGCCTTGACAGAGTTCAAACTTTTTTTTGGTTGTTAATTCAATTTTCACCACAACCAAGGCACAGTGCAACTTTGAAGTAGGGGACTACTATTGGGGACATAAGTTGCAGGGAAATTATGAAGAGCAGATGTTTGTTTGCATTACACTTGAACATCTTCATGTCAGTACAGTTGGGAATTTAATTCTACAAAATATAAAAATTTTCGTATTCTAATCGATTCCATAGATTATATATAATATATATATATTATAACTAATGTTTTATTGCCATCATTCGATTGTTACATTCGGTTTATTTATTAGGGTTATTCTGACTTTCAATTACCACTTTATTCTACCCTATTTATTCATCTTTTTTTATATATTTATTTCTTATTTAAAAAATTTTGAATAGTATTTTCTCTAAGTATATATATATATATGTATATATATATATATATATATATATATATATATATATATATATATATATATATATATATATATATATGTATATATTCGCATCGCACCTAATCAGGTTTTAATCGAGACAAGATATACTTAGATCTATGCAAACAATGAACACATGGATGGTTAGATTTATAATCAATATAAAATACAGGTTTATGGTATGGTTAATATGTATTGTTAATTAAGTTGAGGATGACATCTAACAAATTTACTGCGAATATTAGGCATTGATATACATGTAGTAATATTGGCAAATGAAAAAAAGAATAAAACAATAAATGTTATGAATGAGTCATTAGTTGGCAAGAAGTTTTGAATGAAAGTGTTCTTACTTCATTCCAAAAGTCTTGTTGTTGAACCGACAAGTATATATGGAAATAAATTAAAGTAAATATATTTATATCAAACAATTTTATAGAAATGTAACATATACTATGAAGAACCAAAGTTTGTTGAAGATTTAAAGTTCTTGAATAAGATGTAGACAAAATCGTCAGAAAGTTTGTTTCGAAGTATCCTTTTGAGTATTGTGTGTGTGAGTTTATCTTTTGGGTGGCTGTCTTCACAGAAGATATAACAATAGACTTAAAGGAATTTCAGCATAGGGTATACGATCTTTCTAGAATAAACTTTTTTAATATAAAGAGTTGAGGTGCATCCCGTCACAGGTGTCGCCCAGAAGAACTCTTATTGCAGTTTACTAAACCACTGTTTTATTAACAACTTAACAGCTTATAACTGCTTGGTTAATTTCACAGGTTTGTTTCTTTTAGTGTGTGAAACGATTTTTACTGGTTGAAAAATATTTTGAGTTCACACGTTTCTATGAAAACTAAATTGATGAAGAGAACAAATCTCAACAAAACGGAGAACGAAAAAAGTGGAATTAAAGTCATTTGCTTTTTAGCATTCATCTAAATCGCATCTGATTTTTTAAAATCCTATGATAAAAGAAATGAAAAGGAAAAAGGAGGAGAGAATAAGTCAACACCTGCCGTGGGTGTGCATTAAAAGTACAGATGCGTCATTGAATTCCTGGTAAAAGTGCATTGAGAATGGTGGTGACTATGGAGAAAAATAAATTCTGGAGCATAAAAGGTCATTCGTTTTAATGTTTCCCTTTCTGTCTTCGTAGCTCAAGGAGGCTTTACTTTTTAAACGACCCTTATATATATATATATATATATATATATATATATATATATATATATATATATATATATATCACTAAACAGAAAAAAAATACAGTTTGTTAACAAACTCTGGGAAATAAGAGACACCCGGGATTACTTGGAAACAGTAACGGATTAACGGAGTCTGCCCACGTGACCGCTTTGGTCGGACTTTTCTTATTAAATGAACTCAAATGTAAATTCACGAATAGCGATTTACAATGAAGTCTATATAAGGACGATGCTCTATTAGTAACTGGAGCAAGACCCAGGTTATATAATAGAACCATTATTAGATCAAAAGGATGTTTGGTAACTTTGGCCTTAGCATAACAATAGGAAAAGGAAAAAATATTTCAAATTTCCTAGACGTAACCATAAACCTACATGAAGGATCATAATTTCCTTACCCTAACCCAATCTATCACGACGCTATGTGCATAAATTCTCTAGTCACCCTAGATATGTCATTAAAGCAACTTCAGGATCAGTTTCGAACAGCATATTTGATGAAAATTCTAACTTTTACAACAATGCAATAGCAAATTCAGGATATATTGACAAAATAAAGTACACTCCAAATAATAGTAAAAAAACATCTTAACACCCCAAGCATAATTACTCATAACATGACCAAATGTAAAGTTAGGCAGGAAAGACAAAAATACTTATTCATAATAACCATAAGCAAAAAAAAATTGCAAATAATAACTTAGAAAAAGAGCAAATCCCCCCGCCACCCCCCACCCCCCAAAAAAAAAAAATTAGAAGAAAGAACATTTGGTTCAACTCACCCTACAAATAAAACCAATATCCCGAAAAAAATTTTCAAAATAATGGAAAACTTATTCAAACATCCTAACAAATACAGTTCGATCCTAAATAAAAATTCTATCAAAATCTCCTTCTCCACTATGCCTGACCTAGCACAGACAATTATAAACTCTAATAATAAAAATAAAATCTGCACAGCAAATTATAAAATCACACCAAACACAACATACCCCAAGTGTAACTACAACGCCTCTGAAAATTGCCTATTGGAGAATGACGGTATGCACTCAGACATTATATACTCATGTACAATGAGAGAATTGCTCCTCACGACAGGAGGCAACCCCATGTGTAATCAAACCCAAATAACTAGAACTATCCACAAAGATGCACACAACTTAATACATAATGACATATTTACCGAACAACTAATCCCGCGGCCAGTAGGAATAGACTTAACTAAATTATTCATCGAACAATCTAGGAGCACACGAACTCAAGTAAACCCCCATAGGCAGAGAACCCCCTAATATACCACACTCCAACCCAAAAATACATACATGCATAGAACTATCATAATTCCTGATAAAAACTAGAATATCTAACCACTTGCAATCATTCTCTAGAGAGACAATGAAAACGAAAACGACCCTCTCTTAGTAAAAAACTTAAAAGAAAATAACATTAATTTCTCCCTAATATGAAAAATATTAAGAAAGTCTTAAACATACAGGCCAGGCTCAAAGTACTGCCTCCTTTGCAACACAGAGTGTAGAAAATGTGTAAGGAATGTCCTTTAAAATTACTGCGCCCTCTGTAGATGTATAAGGAAAATCCTTTAAAAGTACTGCGCCCTCTGTAGATGTTGCAGCAACGTAAAGCAAGTCAATAACCAGTAAACGGTTCTGCATGGAATCTAACTAGCAAGGTACCTAGACGGACGCGGACGGTTACTCAGAACGGACCCAACAATCGGTTACTCAGAACGGTCCCAACAATGGTAAGATATGCTCACACCCACACGGCACGAGAAGCAACAGCAACACGATTCCCGACCAAGTCAATCATCGCTCTCTCAACGTCTTTCAATCACCCGCTTTTATGGCCGTTGCAGGCCGGCTAAATTTGCATATTGCGAGAATTCATGTGACTTTGCGAGATATCATCCTTTACAAAAGACGGCGGCCGCCATCTTGATCTTTCTTTCTCTATTTTCGGTCGGCGACGCCGAGCCGGCCCCAAGGTAAGTCTTTCCTTTTCGTCCGTCTGTCTTACGCACCCACACAACACACAAGCACGTGGGCGCTTGTCTCCTGGATGCACATTACACTTCCCCCTGATCTGATGATCACATAGGAAGCATTGTGGGGGTGGCCTTTTAGTGCGTGTGCTTCTGCGAAGAGGTACATTCACTGTTTCAGATTCGGGCTCTGGATCTGGTTCCACCTCATCAGACGAAGTATCACTATCAGTCTCTGGAGGGGGCTCACTGAATCCGTGTATCGGCAGCTCATCACTGGACGCTTCACTGCTTTCTTCTGTAGTTGTGTGACGCGCCTCGGTAGCTGGGCGAAGATCTCGCACATGTCGTGGGGTTCCATCGACCAACACAGACTGCTGGCTAATCACTCCGGATATTTGTCCTCGCTTAAACTTGTTGGTGCACCGATTTCCTGGGGGCCGCACCCACACTGGATCTCCCACTTCATATCTGTTACATGTTCCCTTGTCGGCTGGCTGCGTAGTGTTGATTCCCTTCACTACGACTCAGTATGTGTAAATAGCATTCGCAGGTGCGGTTGAAGGAGACGTCCCGTCCTTTGGCATAATGTTATACCAATATGTGGCTTCCGTAATAGTACATTGCTTCCTGGCAGCAATTCTCTTGATGCTGCGATGGCTTCTTTCAGCAATGCCATTTCATGACGGCACATGCGCACATCGCAACTGTAGTCGGACGCCCCACTCATCTAACAACTGCCGGACTTGCTGGCTACAAAACGCTGCATCATTGTCAGTCAGGAGCTCTTCCGGCGCACCTCGCTCAGAAAAAATGGATGATAGGTGGCGAACAACATTTGCCGAATCCTGTCTGGTCATCTGCCGCCACACCGCAAATCTCGTAGGCCCGCAATCAATGAGAGTTAGAAAGGGCTTGCCACTGTAATGGGTAATATCCATGGCCAGCCGATGCCACACACCCTCAACTTCCAATCGACCCTTCTGCCATCGCTCTGGTGCAGGATCAATAGACTGGCAAGCCTCACAATTTCTGATGATCTGTCTGACATCCATCTTGGTCACTGCTGGGTATACGCGCCTCACAAAATAAAGGGTCCTCTTGATACCCGGATGTCCGCTCTGTGCATGAATTTTTTGTATTTGACATGGGTCGATTGCAACTGCACAAGATTGAGCAGTAATCTCCATTCCCATCTTCGCGGCTTCATACCATTTGTGAGGTACTCGGGTCAGTTGGTCAGCACGATTACAATGTGATGTCACCAGAGTGACGCTCAGTGATAGCCCATACTCAGATACCAGGTTTTTAGCGTGTCTAGCCTTCTCCGTATTAACATTTCGCTTGCTGCCTTGGTACTGATTCGTGTCCGTCCTGAAAGTGTGTCAGACACCCAGTGGTAGACACAGAGAGAATCTGTGTACAAGGTCAACTTCTTAGACTGCCACTGCAGGGCCAGATTTATCCCCTTTACAATGGCGTCCAGCTCTGCCAGGTTGATATGCTGAGAATCTGTTACCGGCCGCAGCCAACATGCATCTTCGAACACGTTTCCTCCTTGCTCCAACGATACTCCCAACGCCAAAGAACTGGCATCAACCCACACACCTACGTTATCTCCGTTAACACACCACCGCACACAGGCAGGGTCCTTCTTGTTCACTCTCTCCAGTGTCTCTTTAATCATCAGAGTTAGTAGGACATCATCGGATATGTCATCCCAACCCGTGATTGTCAAATTTGCTCTGCGTTTAATTACACCAACAGCTGCGTGGAGCCAGCCACAGGCCGGTAAGTGACCAACAAGTTTTCCACACCAAGAAAAAACGGTCCGCCTTGTAACGATGTTGGGGATGCTTGGAATTTCACTGCCACACCTCCATTGTAGGGTGCCATCTTTTTCATAAACATCCAATCCCAATACACGTGCTCCTTCCCTCAAACGTTTGAGATTCTTGCATTCCAGACCAAACTGAGCCAACTTTTCTTTGACACACGACGCAGACTGTACATCTTCATTGACGTATACGTCATCAATGTAAGCTGATGTTGAGTCCCTCATGGGCTTTTCTTGGGACAATACTGTGTTGACAATAGTCTTCATGATCTGTGGTGCCACATTTAGGCCAAAGCCGAGGCGTGTAAGGCAGTACCTCTGCCCCTGGAACCAAACTGTCTGGAACGGCCACAACGTCTCATCAACTCGTACCTGTAAATAGGCTTTTCGCAAATCCAATATCGAGACATTAGTGCCTTTCTGACGCCATTCCCTCAACTTGCCGGCGCATACGTCAGCATCGGCAGTGTAGGCTTCAATATGCTTGTTAAGCTCCCTATAGTCCAGCACGGGCCGTACTTTCGACTTGTTATGCTGGACTACTGCCATCAAGGGTATTAGACCCTTGGGAGGCCCAAGCTTGTCCTCATGGTAGGGGATTAACCAGCCATCTTGGATCCACGCCTTTAGTTCCCTTTCGTATTCTGCTTGGGCCTCACTGGGTATAGGGTACTCTGCAACCCCATTCTTGAGTTTAGTCGGTGCCCTTACCTCGGTCCACTTCCAAGATGCAATCCAGGCCCTCTTGCGAGAGTCATAGTCCACTGTAAAATCCGGCCGATCGATGTGGAGCGCTGCACACACTGGGGCCTCCAAGAATCGCACTTTTCCATCCCGATGAATTGCGACTCCCCCCAGCACCTTGATGGCATCGTATCCGAGCAACAGGTCAAACCCCAGGAGATTTCCTTGGGTCACGAGCACATTGATCTTAGTGGCTGCACCGGTGTCCGTGTAGATCTCGACAGTTCCAGCTCCACAGCATGTCTGGGTCTCGCCTCCTATCATGGTGACTTTGATCTTTCTCTTAGTCCAACTTGGACACAGCCTGGCGCTCACTATAGTATGCGAACAGCCTGAGTCGAGAAGTGCTGAGCAGGATATCCTGTTTACGTAGACGGTCATCACTGGTTGCGCCTTGTTCAAATTTTGCTTGGGGAGCAGGGGGGCGCTGACGTCCTCTCCCCTGATACGTTTCCTGCACAGTTTTGGGCTAGATGCCCCAAACCGCCACAATTAAAACAGCACACACGCCCCCTGTTGGTGCAATTCCTTACAAAATGTCCACGTCGGCTGCGGTGAAAAAAATTTCCCATTACTTGCAGGGTTCTGATTCGGAATCTCCCGAGCGCCAATCTGGCCTGTCTGTGTCGCCATCACAACTGGTTCCCCCAGGTCTTCCTCATCTTTAATGATGGCTCGAGCACGTTACATCAAGTGTTCCATGGGCGTTGTTGAAACGCTGGTTGAGGCTCTCAGCAGCTGCTTCACCCGAGTGGGAAGGCCCGCCACAAATGCGTACGCGAGCGTCCGCTCCGACACCCCTCCACCGAATAGGACTGCCAGTTTCTTTAACTCCGTGAAGAAAACGTCCACGCTTTCCTCCGGTAGAAGTTTTCGGGAAGCAAATTTTTCATAGGCCGTACAAGGATCCATGGCGAATGCCTTGTACAGCGCAGCTTTAATTGTGGTGACATCTCCCTTTTCGGCAGCACTGAGTTGCTGATATACACTCAAGGCACCCCCAGCCAATCTCAGGGGAATCACAGTGTGTACCCTTTTTACCTCACAAAGGTCGCACGTCAGCTCGACCCTTTCAACCCAGTCGACAATGGACGTGGACCCGTCAAACTCGGGTATGAGCTTTAAGTCGAATTTCGACTCGGTCATAGTCCTAGAGGCCAAATAGCCAAAATAGCTTGTAGAAAATGTGTAAGGAAAGTCCTTTAAAAGTACTGTGCCCTCTGTAGATGTATAATGTTGCAGCAACGTAAAGCAATTCAATAACCAGTAAACACC
Source organism: Euprymna scolopes (assembly GCF_053919585.1). NCBI lineage: Eukaryota > Metazoa > Mollusca > Cephalopoda > Sepiida > Sepiolidae > Euprymna > Euprymna scolopes. The sequence goes on from NC_136522.1 coordinate 31,765,478, forward strand.
GGTTCTGCACGGAATCCAACTAGCAAGGTACCTAGACGGACGCGGACGGTTACTCAGAACGGACCCAACAATCGGTTACTCAGAACGGTCCCAACAATGGTAAGATATGCTCACACCCACACGGCACAAGAAGCAACAGCAATACGATTCCCGACCAAGTCAATCATCGCTCTCTCAACGTCTTTCAATCACCCGCTTTTATTGCCGTTGCAGGCCGGCTAAATTTGCATATTGCGAGAATTCATGTGACTTTGCGAGATATCATCCTTTACAAAAGACGGCGGCCGCCATCTTGATCTTTCTTTCTCTATTTTCGGTCGGCGACGCCGAGCCGGCCCCCGAGGTAAGTCTTTCCTTTTCGTCCGTCTCTCTTACGCACCCACACAACACACAAACACGTGGGCGCTTGTCTCCTGGATGCACATTACACAGAGGCCACAGGAATTATAACAGCACCGGAAAAATGAGATATTATCAATTCAGAATCTGAGGCACAAAAGAAAATTTAAATACGGAGGCTCCCTAAACTCTGTCTATAAACCTCCTTCAAACCAGGACTAACATCAGTAACACCTTAGATAAACCCTTTGAGACATAATTCCACTAAAACTCTCTCTAATGCTATAAACGCTTAACGCCCAATATCTGACAATCTGGCCCCCTTTTTTTCACTTCATTTGATTTTAACAACAGAATAGAACTATCACTAGTGCACTTTCAGACCACCCCTATCCGATTGAACGTATCCAGCAATTTATGTTGATATACATTAGTAACTTAACTTAGTCACCCTAGATATGTCATTAAAGCAACCTCAGGATCAGTTTCGAACAGAATCTTCAACCTTTCTGCTAGCATATTTGATGAAAATTCTAACTTTTACAACAATGCAATAGCAAATTCAGGATATATTGACAAAATAAAGTACACTCCAAATAATAGTAAAAAAACATCTTAACACCCCAAGCATAATTACTCATAACATGACCAAATGTAAAGTTAGTCAGGAAAGACAAAAATACTTATTCATAATAACCATAAGCAAAAAAAATTTCAAATAATAACTTAGAAGAAGAGTAAATCCCCCAACAGAATAGAACTATCACTAGTGCACTTTCAGACCACCCCTATTCGATTGAACGTATCCAGCAATTTATGTTGATATACATTAGTAACACCGTCATAGATCCAATTTAGATATTTAAGAGTCTCATATCTAATAGAGCCCACACTAATAGCCAAACTCCAACCTCTATTCCAATGCTGCAATTTCTCATCCATGCACCTGCTTTACAAGCACTTAAATTGAATGTGTTTTGATAAACTCATAGCACTTGTGCCCCTCGGCATGCATATGCATACCCCTGACTTAAAAACAGCAGAACCCCCCTCTTTCACTGTTATTGCCGGAAAGCCTTCTACTCTAATAGTTTTTTCTCTCGGACTGCTAGATTTTGGAATTTCCTCCCGGTTTCCTGCTTTCCTGACTGTACCAAACTGCAAAGGTTTAAATGTACTATGAACAGACATTGTACAGCGTAACTTCACACAGTGCCCTGTTAGACGTTATGCCAAATAGTAGCTCTTACGTTATTTGGGATGAACAAGAGTGAAAAGAAACGTTAGTGTTGTTCTTGGAACTTTTCAAAGACGTAAGTATTGCTAAGATACACTATCCAAAGCTAGGAGCGGCACTACAGAACTTTTATTGAAAAAATCAATTCAGATAACTTGAATACCAAGTAAAGCTGACATCTATTCAATGTAGCCGCCTTCAGCCTCAATCACCGTATCATCGTTACTAGTCTAGAACTGGAAACATGCCTTTTCCACCAGTGTTAGCAGGAGCTCGGCAAATACTCGGCAGATAGCGGCGATTAGGGTGGCTTTGGTGCTGTGAAAGTTTATTTTGGTGATATTCTCGATGTTTGACCAAACAAAGTAGTCCAGCGGCTTCAGGTCGGGGTGTAGGGGGAGCAGTGAGAAGAAGGTACAAAGTCATAGAACTCCTGCTGAAGTCAAGCCTGGATCTTCTTGGACTTATGGGCCAACTCCGAGTTCTGTTACTCAACCTAGTGTCTGCCAGCGGGGATTTGATTGCATCAGGGGATCACCACACACTCCAGCACATTCAGGTACGTTTTGTTGCTGACTTTCAAGCCGACTTTGAAGATTTAAGGTGACATGATGTGGTACTCGCTTGAAACCACACCGACGACAATAACCGTGGCCGGAAACTTTGTTTTCATCACTCTGGGCACATATCTGTTATTCTTGGTAATCCAGTGACGCATTTTGAGGGTGCTGGCAATGGTCCTGTTGTCATAACAGATCAGTAGAGAGAATGAGTTGTACAACGGCGCATTTCCGATTTTGTTTGTTGAACACTGTGTCACTTTCAGGCATGATAGAAGACTCCCATCGCTCTTGGGATTTGTACACAACTGGCAAACTTGTCTGCAACAAAAATAGAGAACCGGTTTTCATGATGGAATCATGTCTTTTCTAGAGCAACAAGTTTATCGTTCCACCCTGTACTTTTTATCGTATGGGCACTACTTATCAAGGCCCGGAGACCACTCAAGGATAAGGGTATGTCAAGTAGACATACTTCAATCTTAAATAGTATGTTCGTTAGTCATGCTTAATTAAAAAATACTTTCGTCAGTCTGTCATACTTTCATCACTACTTTCATGAATATAATTGTTTTTACAACCTGAGACTTACCTGTGCATTTATATTGAATACTTGTCCATTGCATACTCGGTAAGCATGAGATTATGGATTCACCACTGAATTCGTATCCTGGTTTACACACGGCCTCTTTCTTGGCTCCAACTTCCAAGCTATTTCCTAAAACTTGTTTGTAAAAGCTGTTGGGATCACTTGGAGTGGGAGCCTTGCATTTACGTGCTGAAAGTATTAATCAAGAGGGTTTTAATTAATACACGGATATGTATATATAATGGTAAATAAATTATTTATCTTAAAGAAAATCGTTGTTATTCGGCTTTCATAAATTTCTAAATTGTAATGACATATATAGATAAAGATATAGACAGATATATAGATGTGTGTGCATGTATATATATATACTTCATTTACTCACATAAAATTAATATACGAAAGTATAAATTTATGTGTAAACTTTAAGTATTTACTTCAAAAGTGCTCAATAAGCCTGAAGAGTCCTAGAGTGGATGAAACGTGGAATATTTAGTGTAGCTTAATCGCCACATATATTTTATAACTATATATATATATATATATATATATATATATATATATATATATATATATATATATATATATATAAAAATGTAAGTGTTGGTTCGTTCGGAATTAATTGTCTAAAAAACCACTGGACGGATGGCTTCCACGTTTTAGTATAATATGTTTACTATATCTATGTGTGTTTTTATATATTTCTTTTTAATTATAACATTATACTTAATTTTTCTATGATAAATAGGTGGATTTCTTTGTACCGAGAGGCCGTTTTTTATTTAGGGACAATTATTTATTACCGCTTACTGTCATGTGACCAGTGTTACAATTTAGCGGTTTTCCTGCTATATCTGGAGATTTCGTTTACAATCTAGCGGGAAATTCTAGAAAATCTGGAGGTATTTGGCACCCACACACCCGCATTAGATTATTAAAAAAATAAAGAAAAGCGTTTGAAAATACTTTAAAACATAAAATAAACTCATTCATGTAAGTAAAAAAAAAAGTAGCATTTATTGCCTTTGGTAACAATTATTTATTGATTATTTGTTTTGTTTTTCACCTTTTTTTTCGACTAACCATTCTTAAATCTCACTATAAAATCGATTTTTCCACTAGCGATTTTCTGGACATTTCTTTCCCCTGATCTAGCGGGTTTTTTTTAAATATCAGTTGACAACTTTGCATCACTAAAAAAAACACTACAGGCTTAATGTAAACAGAATGTGTTTACAATATCGGTAAATTTTCAATGGGTTTAATTACATGATTTATTGATAATGTAACCATGTGATTGAACTTTAATTTAAATTAACCACTCGTGGTCGCAAAATGAATGCCGACGCTCAAAGTGTATACACATTTTGACTCCTCCCTTTACTTAAAAATTCACCAAAAATCAGGAAATTAACGAATTTTTCAAATAATGATCGCAAAATATAATGAACTAATTATTTTTACTTAACTCTTAGTGAAAATGTTTTATTTTGTTTAAACAAAAAATACCTTTACTAAAGTTATGGTTTTCAGTAGTAAATAAAAAACGCAAGAATTTATGGGTTTGTATTACTGTACACATAGATTCGAAAAAGTTGTCAAAAACAAATATATAACAAATAAATGTTATTAAAGGCAAGATAAGTTACTTTTCTACCAAACTGGATATATTTTTCGTGTTTTTATTCAATGTAACATGTTTATTCAGCTCGAAAACCATACAGTGTTTACCGATGTATTGGAACATTCAAGATGGCGTCTGATTCTCTCTTTAACACGGTAAGTTTGGGAAAAGGTGTTATAAATAAAAAACCGGATAAAATACTGTTAAAACCTCGCTCAATATATGTTACCGTGACATAGGTTGACATATATTCGGCGGTGTTTTAATAGTATTTTGTGTAGTTTTTTTATTTATAACACCTTTTCCCAAACTTACGGTGTTAAAGAGGTGTGAGACGCCATCTTGAATTTTCGAATACATCGATAAACACTGTATGTTTTTCGAGCTGAATAGATATGTTACATTGAATAAAAACACAAAAAATATATCCAGTTTGTCAGAAAAGTAACTTATCTTGCCTTTGATAACATTTATTTGTTATATATTTGTTTTTTGACAACTTTTTCGAATCTGTGTACAGTAATACAAACCCGAATTTATTTTTGCTTCTTTTAAAGCATCGTAATTTGTAACAATAAAAAATAATTTTTACAGTAACATTACGAAAAAAGCCCTTAAAGTCCGTAATTCTCGCATACTATTCAGGAAATTAAAGATTCAATTAGATTCCTATTTCAGTCACCTAAATTTTTTAGGGTGAAATGAGTTTAGGAATTTATAGCCAAACCTAAATATTTTTTTTTGGTAAATATCCAGATATGCTACTACAGAACACCGACCACTCTAATTTGTTTGGGCGGAGGGGGGATGTGATGTTGGGGCGCACGCGCGCCAACATCACATCCGCCCCCGCTCGCGCCCCCAATGTACAAAATAAAATCTTCGGAAAATGTTAAATGGTGTTCTAATTGGTAAATGTCGGTGCGTTACTTACGGAAAATTTGAAAATTCGATGTTCCAGGTAAAAAAAAAAAAAAAAAACAGATAAATTACCCCCTTACTCCAACTTGGTGCGCTTTCCTTTTCTTATTTTATTTCTTTTTCAGCTAATTTTAAATTTTCCACCCAAAAAGCGCTATAATGTATTTTTGAAAATTAGAAAATTCTATGTCCTGGAAAAAAAAATCCCCTCCCCCCCAATGTAGTTTGCTTGGTGAAGCCGTCGTTTATGCTACAGCGTGCATGCGCATAGCATAAACGGAAGCTGCAAAATGGTGGAAAGAAGTTCGTGGGTTCAGGAGTAAATACCATGCAAACGGTAAATTTGCCCCAAGTTTGACTATCAGATTCGTTGTCAGCGACCTCAATTACCTATAAAAAAAACAAAGAGTGGTTGGTGTTCTGTAGTAGCGTATTTGGATATTTACCTTTTTTTTCTTGCTTAAAAAAATAGCATTAATACAGTAAGTTAGGTAAACTGACTTTTTCGTTAAAAATGGAATTATTTCCCTTTCGTTATTAACTTTTTTTTTAATAAATATTTTGTGTTTTATATACATAAAGTACAATTGTTGAATGTTACTGTTTTGATTATATTCGTTTGGGTGAGGCACAATTAAAAAATTAAGAAAGATTAAAACGAAGCGAAATTTAAGTTTCCATTCCATTTTTACAACAACCGTAAAACAGTGCATACTCAGCAAGTTTTATCGTAATTTATAAGCATATTGAAACACTAAATCAACATTTTATTTATTTTTTTGCATAATTAATAATGGAAGTATTTTTCTGTTTATTTTCTTAACATCTGTTAAAACAAAATAAATAATTTGTACATTCTCTTGAAAAAAAGAATCAAACTTTTCTCTACTTTCACATGTGTTCCATTTTAACAAACTGAGCCGCAGCAACGCGTGGCCGGGTACAGCTAGTATATATATAAAAATGTAAAGTTGGTTCGTTCTAAACAAATAAAACCCTATTTCTAAGTTACCAATTTATTTGAAATTTTCAGACAACCCATCTTTAGAGTCGAGGTATGTTTTAATGTTATTGAAATAAATTTACCTCGCGATTTATTAAAATTAAAATATTAAATAAAATAAATATATTTTTTTTACTGCGAATCTGTTCTGTTGATAAAACTGAACTTCTGGTTCGATTCATTTCACAGCAACGAATTGACGAAAGATTTCATTTTCTGTTAACTCGATAAGTAAAAAAAAAACAAAAAAACTTACTCATGCAGAGAGTGATTCGTGCTGAAATAATAATGTTATTATTTAAAAAGCCATTCTTAACATGGGGAAGGGAGGGTGTGTTGTACCTATTCTGTACTTTAACCTTACAATTGAATAAAAACATATCATAAAACTTTAAACGTGGAAAACGATTTAAAAAAAATAGCGCGGATCACTCTCTGCATTAGCACACACACACACACACAAAATAATAATAATAATAATAATCCCATATTTTAAAACTTTAAATTCATTTATGTACTTATGTTTTTTAAATTTTTTTTTATGTTAAGACATTACGTTTTAATTGTTTAGTTTATTTTCACGGCATTGTTTACATAAAAGTTTGTTTTAACTTTTTCTAAACTGTTTCATTTTTACGACATCCCTCAACGTATTATAAACACCCTAACCCCCCATGTTAAAAAAAAAAGCCCTTCCATAAACCTCGAAAGCCATTCTTAACATGGGGAAGTTAGGGTGTTTATAATATGCTGGTGTGCGAGTCGTAAAATTAACGAAGTTGCTATCTATTATTTATTGCAAAAATTGCTTGAAATTTATTTATTTGATAAAAAATTAAATTTTGGTACTCCTTGGGCGTTGAGTTCCATGGCGACCAGTAGAAAAAAATAATTGTCGCTCCCTTAGTCTCCCACCTCACCCCGCGCGTAACATATTTTATTTACTGACGTTGCCGTAACTAAACGATTATCTGTCACATTTACAAACATTTATTTATTTATTTATTTATTTATCTATTTTGAAAAAGTTTTACTTTTTATGAATATTAAAAGAAAAATGGGTACTCATGCAGAGAGTGATCCATGCTGAAATAATAACGTTATTATTTAAAAAGCCATTCTTAACATGGGGGGGTGTTTTGTACCTATTCTGTACTTTTACCTTGCAATTGATTAAAAAAAAAACACGATTTAAAAAATAGCGCAGATCACTCTCTGCATCAGCACCGAAAAATGTTACTAAACATTTATTAATAATTTCTCACTTTTTCACTTTTTACAAACATTTGATTTTAAATTTCTTTTTAAATGACGACTTTTATCGACTTTTTTTTTAAATATCCCCCCCAATGGTGTTTATTCCGAAATCCGTTGTTAACATGGAGAGGTTGGGGGTGTTTATTCTGAAAGCCGTTCTTAACATTTGTGGAGGTGGATCTAATGTAAAAAAAAAAATAAATAAATTAAAAAAAAACTAAATCATTTACTAATAACTTCTCACTTTTACAAATATTTTTTTATTTACATGCGCAGATGAACAAATTGTTGAATAGTGCGAAAACAAAACATTTAGGTCCACCTCCACAATTTTCTTTTTTAAATGACGACTTTTATTGATAAATAAATTTACTTCTCCGCAACTTTTATTGATAAATAAATCTACTTCTCTGCCACGGGCACTGAACCCCTCCTTTTTTTTTTTAATAGTATTTTCGGGTGGGTATGCTGACAACAAATATCAGTTAAATTTTGCAAATAGCCCCCCTCCCTCCAAAAGTGGTGTTTATTCCGGAAGCTGTTCTTAATATGAGGAGGTTGGGAAGGGGGGTGATTATAAGGTGGACCTAATCTAAAAAAAAAAACAAGTTGTTTATGCGCACATAAGCAACTATTTTTTATTAACTTTTTTTTTTAATTTTTAATTTAAAAATTAGTAAATTTCAATGAATAGAATAATAAATCATTTATCATTAATATGTGTTTTTGGTTTTGTGTTGAATGAAACTTTTTTTTTCATTACAACAATAATGAACCAATTTAAATCTTCCGGCATGCGTTTAAGGGTTACGAAATTATCAATAAATCGTTTAGTTACTAAGCCAACGTCAGTAAATAAAAAAAATGTTACATGCGCATGCATTAGCCTTGACTGGGAGGGGGGGCTAAGGGAGCGACCATTAAATAATTATGCTGGTCGCCATGGAACTCAACGCCCAAGGAGTACCTAAAGTGGCACTTATGCACTTATGTTACCGTGCTATTTTTTAAAATAGTATTTTCATGTTAAATTCAAATTTTACAATATGTTTTTCTTTTGTTAATTTGTTAAGTGAAAGTACAAATAACCCGGTCGGTTTCTAATGCGAGGAAAATATAGCCCCCCCCCCAAAAAAAGGGGTACTCTGGATAATAACAAAGCATTAAAATTGCCTCAGTCTCGAAAGATTTCTTCTCTACTGAACGAAGAAAAAAACGGTGAAGTGTAGTTCACCTTCTGTTTCTCTCCCCCTCTCTCAATATCTCTCTCTATCCATCTCTCCCTTTCTCTCTCTTAATCTATCTTTCTCTCTATATCACCCTCTCCATCTCTCTTTGAGCCCCTTTCTCTCTCTAACTCCCTCTATCTCTCTCCTTTCCTCTGTTTCATCCCTCTCTGTTTCTAACACTCCACCTCTCTCTCTGTTTATCTATCAATCCCTTTATCTCTCTATCTCCTTGTCTTTCTCTGTTTTCCTCTCACTGTCTCTTTTTTATCTATATATCTTCCTCTCTATCTGTCCATCTCTAATCCCTCATCCTATTTTAATCTCCTAAATTAATTACAGTGAATAAGGCATTGTCAAAACATGGATAAATCCTATTTTAGTCACCTAATTTACTGACTGTGAGAATAGAAGTTATTTGGAAATTACTGCTACCTTGAACAGCACCAGAAGTAACTGGTAAAACCTTTCTAATTAAATTGATTTTGGCAGCCATTTGGTAACAAAATGACATAGCCTTAGCCCTTGCTGCATGAGGAATACCTGCGACCTTGCTGCCAAGTAGAAGAATTATTTATTCTACTTTAAAACATTCAACTTTTCAAAAATCTCATCTTCGACATCTCCAAAACATCCAATATGGGGAAAAATATTGCAGAAATGCAAACTTATTGTTTAGGATGAATGCACAATGGTACGCAAAAAATCACTTGAGGCTCTTGGTCGATCCTTGCAAGATTTGCGTGGCAATGTCAGACCATTTGGGAATGCAGTAATATTGCTTGCAGGAGATTTCAGACAAATGTTACCTGTTATTCTTCAATCAACACCAGCAGATGAAATAAATGCTTGCCTCAAATACTCTACTTTTTTGTTCCATGTGAAGACATTAAACTTAACTCAAAATATGCATGTACAGTTGCAGACTGTTCGATCCGCACAAAAACTTTTGCATCACTTGTGGGAAATTGGGTACGAAAAAGTGCCAGCTGATCAGAGTTAAGGGCAAAATTCTTTGACTTTTAACTTCTGTAATTTCTGTAATTTTATTTCATCAAAAGAATAGTTAGTTTAAAAGGTTTTTGCAGATATTCAAAATATAAGAATTCCATTTGACTGAGTGAATGAGCTATTCTTGCAGGTCAATACAAAGATGCCCATGAACTTAACGCTATAATTAAATGTAAAATTCCAAGTGAGGTAGTCAAATACAAATCCATCGACACTGTTGTGAAAGCAGATAAAGTGGTTAATTATCCAACAGTTATATTTGCTAGGGATGCCACCGCATGTATTGTAACTGAAATTTGGTGTACTAATTATCATGTTGTGAAATATAAACCAATCCAAGCTTTGCAATGGCACATAGCTTGCAGTAAAAAAAAATAACAAACAATATCATAGAAACAGCAATCTTAACAAGACCTTTCACAGATGAATATATCTTCATTCCATGCATTCCTATGATTCCACCGGATACATCATTACACTTTAGCAAATTGCACTTTCCAATTTTATTGTCATTTGCAATAACCATCAACAAAGCACAGGGAACAATCTTTACAATTGTGGGCCTTACAGTTACACACTGACTGTTTTTTCACATCGACAATTTATGTTACATATTCAAGAGTCACCAAACCGGAAAATCTCTATATCAGCTAAGAAAATGGAACAACAAAAACTGTGTACCCATGCAAAATGGAAAAATAAACCTATAAGAAACATGCTTTTTCTCATGTTGGAACTTTTTCCATTGCGCCAATTTGAGCCACAGCAACGCGTGGCAGGGTACAACTAGTATATATATATAAGTAAAATTATAGAAACATCAGAATATATATATATATTATTTTACTTATGATTTGTTTATTGAGCATTTTTAAGTTATTGTTATGGAAACTTACTCATTCTCTCATTATGAACTCTTCTAATCATTATAAAAATCCCAAGATTAATTCTCTCGTGGGGAATTATCGCGATCCTGACGTCGAAAGGTTTGGCAAAAGGACAAACAGGATTGGTTTAAGGGGACAAATACGATAGATTGCAGGGGACAAGTTGGGTAAGTTGGAGGGGACAAGTTGGGTAGTTTAAGATGGGAAATAAGATATGTCGTAAGCAGGAGGAGTTGTTGGGTTGGAGAAAATCGAACAGAGAAAGGAGAAGGGTTTATATGGGACTATTTTTTTTTTTTCCATACAATCAATCCTGGATCATCAATGGGTGGCCAAGGAACAGATTCCAAAACAGCCAATAGTAAATATAAACTTTTAAAGATGTTGGTATAACTAAAATATAATGCTTTACTGAACGTAGTTTTATATTATTACAATGCTATTATCCTTTTTATATTTTCTTTTTATTATATTATTGTTAAAGGGAGTTACTCAGTCTCTCATAATCTACTATTCTACTCATTAAAAAAAATCCCAAGGTTTTTACTCTCGTGGATAATTATCGCGATCCTGACGTCGAAAGTTTCGGCAATCTGTTCGACAGAAACTTGGCCATTTCGGTGGCTTTTTAGCTTTCGGATTAAGCAAGTTTATCAACTTGGCTACCCAGACATTTTCTGCAGGACCAGAGTGCTTTTCTTCTTGGGGCATTTATCCATTTTCCCACATTGCGACCTTGTGTCACATCCAGTCTGCAGTGTAAGAGATATAAATACCATATTATTGCGACATAACGCGAGACTACAGACTGTTTAACAGTCGAAAAATGCCAATAACCTTTTCTTTGTACCACTTTCTTGTACAATATATTCCATTCTATCTGAACCCGTTGTTCAAGTCTTTCTGTTTGGCCCTTCCCTAGGGATACAACAACTGGCAACAAGATATTTTAACTAACAATGTGCTATTCAAAAGATCTTCCTCAACAACATAGACTTGCGACGAAGCTTTTAAGCGAGCGAGATAGTGTTAAAAAACATTAATTATTGCAATATGTTTTACTTATGATGGGGTAGATATTTAAATTGCTGCACACATCACCAATATTCGACACAAGGTTGAGAAAGTGGGAATCAAAAGCAAGCTCCCCTAAGGGACGAACACCCTTGCAATTACAAACATTGCCTGATTATCCCCATCGGGATTCTCCGGTTGGGGCGCCTCAGGCAGCAAACAATCAACTTGCCCCATCTGAAAGCCGGGTGGCAAGGCCTGGGAGGGTGGACCTCCTTAGTAACACCCAGGCAGTGTATCTCAATCCGACAGATGCTGGGCCGGTTCCCGGCCCACTCACCTGTCGGGCTGAGTGTCAAGAACGAATCCTTGACTTGTACTCTATCCTGTTTCCCTGCAGGTGAAGTTGCTAGAAGACACATCCCATCATAAGAACTTATAATGAAGTATGATCCCGCACAGTCGGGAGATTCTATTTATAAACGATGCTGCTATAAACTGACGAATCGAATTAATTCACGTTCCGCTACCAACCAATCAGAAACCAGATTGGTCCATAAAAATTAAACCTTTTCTGTAGCAACTTCGCATATGTTTTCTTCGTGTCAACACGGGAAGAATCTTTTGCTCTAAGGTTTTCAACTCAAGAACTGTCTGCTGAGAACCAGTCACCTCCAGGACTTGTGTAGAACAACTAACCATCGGAAACTGTTCTGTCTACTGAGAACCACTCACATCCAGAACTTGTATAAATCATCTAACCATCTGAAACTAAACATGGCTTACAACTCTAGAGGTTATGCATCCAGCGTGCGTCTTTATTTCGACGAATCCGAATCAAAATTCGAATTGTGGCAAGTGAAATTTTTAAGATATCTACGAATTCAAAAGCTAAACAAAGTACTACAAACACAACCTGAAAACAGAAACGACCCCGACTTCATTGAAAAGAAAGCAAGTGTCTTTGCGGAATCAATACAGTGCTTTATCACTGGTAATGAAAGAAGCCCTGGACGATGGCTGCAACGCATTGAGCATATTGAGAGAGCATTATTTATCAAAAGGAAACCCCAAAATTATTTCTTTATATACTGAACTGGTCTCTCTAAAACCAATGAAAGCCGAAACCATTATAGATATTATAAGAGTCGAAATCACTGCAATTTCTTTTAAAATGTCTGGTGAAGTTATTAGCGATAGTCTGTTAATTCCCATGGTTCTCAAGGGATTACCGAGTGATTTCCAGCCATTTACCACCGTGATAACCCAGAAAGAAAAGCCCATGACTTGTAGTCACTTTAAGGTGGCACTCAGAAGTTACGAGGAAACTGAAAAAATGATTACAGAAAAAAAAACGAATCTACAAATATCATGAAATTTAAAAATGCACACATAAAAACACCAAAATTAAATTATACCCATGCTGGGAATAAAAACCGCAAGTTTGCCAAAAACAATTTTTCTGCTAAGAAAAGTACAAAAATTATTTGCTCTAATTGTGGCTGACCTAATCACAAGAGTTTCCAATGTAGATACAGGACTTTCAAAGGAGACTCCATTAAAAATGTGGAGAGCTCATATTTATTTTCATGTACGTTTCATTCTTCAACAAACAGTAATACTTTTCTTGTCGATCGTGGTGCAACGGCACATGTGATATTGAAGGAATCTGATTTTATCAATTTGGATGCTAACTTTAGGCATCAGAATCATTTTGTAGAACTCGTTGACGGCAGTCGAGTAAACGATATTGTTTTGAAAAGAGGTGATGCGAAAATCTCGCTAAGGTGAAGGTGAATTATGTTTCTGTATTCTAGAAAACACTCTTCTAATCCCGAAACTTAAACAAAATATATTTTCTGTACAAGCTACCATTAAACAAGGTGCAAGTATAAACTTTAGTCCTAATAAATCAAAACTGGTGTACCCGAATGGAACTGTATTCGACATTAAAGAAAATGGAAGACTATATTATTTAAATAGCGTAGCCCCATCGAAAACCGCCTGCCATGATTTATAGACATGGCATAAAATTCTTGGACATTGTAATATTCCTGATATCAAAAAGTTGCCGGCTGTAGTTGTTGGAATGAAAATAAAAACATTAAAAAACTTTAAATGCGACGTTTGTACGCAGGGAAAAAATGACAAACTCTCAAAACAAGATACCAGACAAGAAGGTCAAGAAACTTCTAACACTGGTGCATTGTGACTTGAACAATTCAGAGAACATTATAGATATGTGTTGAATTTCGTAGATGAAAATTCAGGTTTAATAATGGTTTATTTTTAAAGAACACATCTGCTAACCTAGCAACTAAGAAATATTTAGCCGACATGGATCCGTACGGTGAAGTAAAGTGTATTCGCCCTGACAACGGTACGGAATTCACTAATAAAGACTTTGAACTTTTATTAATTGACCATCGTATCAAGCATGAAAAATCGGCCCCTAAATTGTCAAATTAAAACGGGACTGCGGAAAGAGCATGGTGGCCACTTTTTGAAATGGCAAGATGTCTACTCATTGAAACAAAACTCCCCAAAACCTCTGGACGTACGCACTTATGGCGGCTGCCTATATACGCAACAGGTGCTTTAACAAAACACTATCTAAACCCCCATAAAATGCTGGTTTCTTACCTCCGTCCCACGACACGTTACTACTTATAAAAGAACATGCTTGTCTAAGTAGCGAACTATGTCACGTGATGACCGTTTTCTTTTCAAAAATGAAAACGCTGCATTTTTATTTCAAGCAAAATCAATTCCTATTTGCAGCCGCGAAGGACGTCTTTCTATAGCAGTTAAGTTATGAATTTTGTCATTTCTTTTCTAGATGCAAGTGCTAATATTATATTTATTTTAGTTTTTAATCTTTATTTTTATTTCATTGTTTTATTCATTGTGTAAATGGTTTTCTTGTGGAAAGATGTACCAAATCTAACTTGCAAGTTCCTTTCGAATATATATTTTTGTTTTATTTTATTTTTATTTATTTATTTATTTTTATCATAGATTTTTCTTGTCAATAAATGTTTATATTCTCCAAGTTGATAGCATAACAGATTTTGCAATTGTTTTAATTTTCAATTGGTGAGAGGGGAATCTTTCACCTAACCTCCTCTTAAATACGCCAGTTGGACTCGTATTAAGTACAATACTTAGTAATTTATTTTTTTTAATGGAGAGTAGAAAACGCATTGTGGGTGCGTTATCGGCAGCTCCCGTTACTCTCGCTTCTCTTTATTTGTCCCTCAGTCCTCATTTTTCATGAGTGATTTTTCTGACAAAGGGAGAAGAAAAAGCTGTTTTCTAGGTTGGCAATATTTTTGCGTGAACAGCTGCCAGGCATGTCGGAAAGTTTCTATTTCTATGCCTATCCTTGTAGCCATGTCACTAGTAAGGGTGCTGGAAGTAAACGTTTTATCTGGGTTGACGTTATCCGCCTGATAGTCAAGGACCCGAACCTTGGATTAACCACTAAGGAGGCTGTCCTGTCAGCAGGTGCAAAGTACTTGGGCTGCTGTATTGCCATTTGGTGAATGGATTCTGGACAATGCAGTAGCTTCTGGTGGGGCCTTTCGTCGATGCTATATTAGTTAGTAATTGTTACGGCTTTATCTTTTCATATGCTACAAAAAAAATATATAAAAATAAAAAAAACTCTTCATTTCTATTTCTCTCTTACTTTCCCTCTCTGCCTTGCTTCAGACATGTCGGTCGACCTAGTCCACAAATCCCAAAACACCATCATGAAAAGTCTCAATAAAACACACACGATTGAGCCCGGATCTCCAACTTCTAACGTAGATCCCCACTACCAGGTCTCCTTCTCTAACATCAGGGGTCTACGTTCTAACCTTCCAGAGGTTGAAACACAATTATAGGAGACTAAACCATACGTATTATTTCGAAGTGAAACTGGCATTGGACAGACCATTTCCCTAGATGAGTTCGTAATTAAAGGATACTCTAATTTAACTTCCAAATCTGACGCTCAAGATCGCCATGGGCATGGAATATATGCCTATATAAAAGATGGCTTTCTATGTGGAAGGGAAATCTCCAGAGAAGATCCTAACTTACTCTATATGTGCTTCCGGGTTGCACTAGCTCAAACTACTGCATTTATATTTGCTCTCTATCGCCCCCACAACAGTGGAGTTACTATCTTTAAAGGCATAGCTGAGGAAATTGACCACGCCCTATCTGCTTATCCTTCAGCTCATATTCATGTCTGTGGAGACTTCAATGTTCACAATTTGGAATGGTTAACTCACTCAAACAAGACCGATGATGAGGGGAGGTTCTGTCATGATTTCTCCATTACTTATGACCTCACTCAGATTGTTTACAAACCCACCCATGTTCCCGATTCTGACGGTCAGTATGCAAGTCTCCTAGACCTCTTTCTCACAACTTGCCCTGAACTGTGTTCAGCTTCTGTTCTGTCTTCACTTGGAGCGTCCGACCACTCAGTTGTATCAGTTAAGATAAAAATGAAATGTAATAAGTCCCCAGATGTACCTCTGCATCGTACAGTATATTGATACTCTATGGCTGACTGGGATAGCTTCCGGATATTTATATAAGATCTACATCTGGGTTCCATGTGTAAAAAGGATGTGTCCTCTATAGTATCAGACCTGACAGAAGGGTTAATTGGATGTATAGACCGTTTTATACCCTCTAAAAAAATCCAGAAAAAAACTAGCAGCCAGCCGTGATTCTCTCCAGAATGTGCTGCTGCTATTGCGCATAGAAATCACTTTTTCCATTGCTTCCAACGTAATAGATGTACTGAAACAACTAAAGCCGCTTTCAGAACTGCCAGCAACCACTGTAAAAACGTAATAAAGAACGCAAGAGAGTTGTATGCTCAGTCTGTCAACTCCAAAGTAGCTGAGCAAATAGCAAACAGAATCCTGAACAGAAGCGCGTGCTCCATCCCAACTCTTATAAATGGACCTTTGTCAAGAACTTTGCAGCTAATTCAAACCTTTGCGAATAATGCCTCCAATATTTCCCCTGTATCAGAAAACATGCTATGTGATATACAAATATCTGTACGTGATGTTGCCAAGCTAATCAAAACCTTGATTCCAGTAAAACAGCCGGCCCTGACGGTATTCCAATATAGTACTCAAAAGACTTCAACCAGAACTTGCGCCCATCCTTACAAAACTGTGTAAACGTTGTCTTAAGGAGAATTGCTTCCCGTCACCCTGGAAAATCTCACCAGTATGCCCTGTATTTAAGAATTCAGGTGATCTGTCATCTCCCTCTCAGTACAGGCCAATAAGTCTCCTGTGCGTCTTGAGTAAGTAGTTGGAATCTGTGTTAAATAGAGAAGTAATCAACCATGTTAGCAAAAATAACCTTCTTAGTGACACGCAATATGGTTTCCGCTCTGCTAGATCTACAGCAGATGTGCTTACAGTTATATCTCATAGGATTAGCGAATCTCTCGACGGAGGCTACCTTTCTAGGGCAATTGCTCTTGACATATCAAAGGTCTTTAATAGAGTATGGCATAAAGGTTTACTTCACAAGATGTCCAGCTATGGTATAGCTAGAAATGTCTTCTCAATTATTAAATTATTTCTCTCTGATAGGTTCATAAGAGTAGTGGTTGATGGGCAGAAATCAGAAGCTCTTAGTATTAATGCTGGAGTCCCTTAGAGGTCCATCCTGGGCCCAACTCTCTTCCTGATCTATATTAATGATCTTCCAAATCAAATCCTTACATCATTCGTAAACATTTATGCTGATGACACTACTATCTATGGTAGCAGATCTAAGACCGTAAACGACCAAGTTCTCTCTGATTCTCTCTCCTCTGATCTTGAGCAAGTGGTACAATGGGGAAAGAGGTGGCTTGTTACTTTTTATGCATCTAAAACCAAGCTTTTATCTTTACATCATCAATGCTTTGATCCCCATCTGGCATCAATTGAAATGAATGGCTCTCGTCTTGAGGAGGCCTCATGTTTTGACAAACTTCTGAGCTTGACCATTACTCCTGATCTTAAATGGAACATATACATAAAATCCGTTGCCAAGGCTTCTGGAAAAATGGTGGGATCCTTCTATCGATCCAGTAGATATCTCATTGCTGATGCAATTCTCTATCTATATAAGAGCCAGGTACGTCCAAGGATGGAGTACTGTTGCCACATCTGGGCAGGAGTTGCTAGACTTATCCTGCCTTGATAGAGTTCAAAATAGACTTCGTAGCCTTGTGGGGGATGTCCTTTTCTCTTCCCTGCAACCTCTTTCTCACAGAAGAGATGTTACGAGTTTGTCTCTGCTTTATCGTTATTTTCATGGCAGGTGCTCGGCTGAGCTCCATTCTATGGTCCCTCCCTCGCCAAACTTTCAGAAGAAACGCTCGTCTAGCAGAAACACTATCACTAGTTCCCCCCACTCTTTATCTGTGCCTAAACCTAAATCTAGATTCCATGAGCAAAGCTTCTTTTTTAGAACTGCACGCCTATGGAATTGTCTTCCGTTTTTCTGCTTTCCAGCTGATTAAAATATGGTTGTCTTCAAGTCTAAAGTAAACAAGTTTTTGATGAGCCGTTCCATATAAGTTAACAAATTTACCAAATCTCCATTACTAACGGTTACTATATTGTCAAATTTCTACTGTACACTCTTTAACCCTTATCTTCGAGTGGTCTTGATAAGTGGCGATGCCTATGTAAAAAAAAAAAAGAAAAAAAAAGCTTTCTGCGGTAGAAAACCAAATTTAAGCAGAATGCATGTATTCACCTTGCTCACATCTATAGATAAAACGAGTAATTAAATCTTAAACCGATAGAGGTATATTTCTTGGATACGATAAAAAAACAGTCCAGCCAATTTAGTATTTTTTCCGGGGAAAAATAAAATAAAAAAATCCGATGTGTAAAATTCACAGACACGTTTAATTTTAAAGACGAAACTCCGTCATATGAAGAGGATAAAATTATATTTCCTCAAATTATTAAAAGAAAACAAAACAATGAAAATGACGGGGACAAGATTATCCATGATGATGATGATGATGATGATGATGATGATGATGATGATGATGATGATAAAGTCGAAAGATACCCCAAAAGAAATAGAAGACGACCCGATTTTTGTGGTCGACAATATAAAAGATTATCAAATCGACTATTGCTGTTCCATGGAAAATATGCCAAAAAGCTTAAACGAAGCAATTAAGTCAGAACATTGCGATCAATGGAAATTCGCCATGAAAAATGCAATAGATGTTTGACCGAAAATAATACTATACGGTAGTACCTTTCCCAAAAGATAAACATGTCATTTCTTCAAGATGGGTCTTTACAAAAAAGACTACAGCATCAGGCGTTTAACAGTACAAAGCTAGATTTGTTGCTGAAGGATACTCTCAGATTTACGGTATAGAATATTTTTTTTACATTTTCACCGACCACGAACCTAACGACAATCAGAATTTTATTGCAAATCGCATCGCAATATGACCTTAACATCCATCAAATGGACGACAAAAAATGCTTATTTGAATGCCCCAACAGACTGTGAAATTTATATTACCCCCGCCCTAGATGGATTTATAATGAAAAATAAAAATAGCGTGTTGCGACTTCACAAACTATTGTACGATCTAAAGCAGAGTGCTAAGTGTTGGAATACAATAATTCATGATTATATGATTAAACAACAATTTAAACCATGCCCAGCAGACCCTTGTTTATATACCCAACACAAAGACAATAAACTACTGATTTTGGTTTCATAGGTCAGTGATATTTTAATCGCATCAAATTGTGGCATAATGTTGACCGATATTTGGAACAAATTAAGTAAACGTTCAAAATGATGATCTTGGCAAAATATCTTGGTTTTTGGGAATAGAATTTACTCATAGGAAATGATGAATCTATCGAGATACATTGATAAAATGATGAATCTATCGAGATACATTGATAAAATACTATAAAAATTTGGATAGTGCAAAAAACGTTCTACACCGCTTGAAAATGATATTAATAAAAATATACACACAGAATTTGAAATAATAGACCATAAATTATACCGAGAAATCATAGGAAATCTTATATATTTAAAGACTGCGACAAGACTCGATATATGCTATACAGTAACAAAACTATCACAAAAATTATCAAGACCGACAATGAAGAATTTAAAAAGGACTAAACCAGTCCTTCGTTATTTAAAAGGAACTATGGAATAGAATTTAGTATGTAGAAAATTTAAAAAAAATCCCCTAAAATTAGAAGGATTTCCAGATTCAGATTGCGGAAACGACGAATATCGAAAAAGTATATCTGGATATTGTTTCGGGCTATCAGAATTTTTTAACAAATTTTTATTCAATTTTCATCACAAACAAGCAATGGAGACAAGTAGCAAATGCATCAGTCCAAATGTTACAACAGTACTCCATGCATGGACGAATGGTGGCCTTACAGGAAACTTTCAGCTGTAAGTTGCTTTCTAGTACGGTAAAGAGAGTCCACCTTCTTCGCAGCAGTTTTCGCAATGCTCTCAATGTATCTATTCCAGTTCATGTTTCCTGTAAACGTTAGGCAAAGGAGTTTAAAGGAAGTACTTTCAGGTAATGTGTTGGTGGCCATTGCTATTAGTGGTAGTGAAGATTTCTTGTAATTATTGAAGGAAACAAGCTTGTCCCAATTCCACTACAGATTGGAGGTCATCCTCTAATGTTTCAGTCATTTCCTTAGATATGTGTTCTGTTATAGAGAGTGATGTCATCAGCAAATATACCCATATTATAAACAGTTTTATCAGGGGGGGTCATTTATGAATATCAGGAATATTAAAGGTCCGAGGATAGATCCCTGAGGTACTCCCGCATTTATATCATATGGTTTAGATGTACGACCGTCGAGGATTACCTGAATTTTTCTCTTACTTATGTAGGATTTAATTACATTATGTATTTTTCCAATGATACCATATTTCTATGGAAATCTAAAAAGCAACAGATTGTATCTCTCTCTAAGTGTGAAGCAGAATGTATCGCGTTCACACACACAACCCAGGAAGCACTCTACCTTAAAAATATCCTAAAGACTATTTTAGAGCCAGAATTAACTAAAAGCCCCGAAGTAATTACTTGTTATAATCAAGTCAGTATAGTCTTAGCACAGAACACAATAATCCACCCAAGATCTAAGCCTATAGATATAAAATACCACTTCATAAAAAACGAGGTGAAAAAGGAATGTATTATTTTGAATTGCATATCATCAGAACAAAATATCGCTGAGGTATTCACGAAACCCGCAACAAGAATAAAGTTAAAGCGTTTTGCTTCAAAAATTGGTGGGGGATTTGACTTTGAATAAATTTTCACGGGCCTGTATGCATATAAATTTCTATATATTTATTTATATGTATATATGTATGCGTTTTTGTACAAATCTGCATAATAAAATGTAAGAAATAGCTTCTTTTTTCACATGCCCACCCCTTTTTAAATTAAAAATTTAAAAAAAACATTTCTTTTATTACTCTTTTCTGTACACATATATATCTATGTTAGACATTTGAACAAAATTAAAATAGCATCTTTTTACATGCTGAAATTTAAAGATCCAAATGATTTCTAATTTTATTATGTATAATTGAATATAAAAATATATATTTATTTTTGAGCAGAATGAACCAAAGGAACTTCCCCATTATAAAAAATAGGGGGGTGCTATATTTTTGACTTATAAAGGGGAATGATCCTACACAGTCGGGAGATTCTATTTATAAACGATGCTGCTATGAACTGACGAATCGAATTAATTCACGTTCCGCTACCAACCAATCAGAAACTAGAATTAAACCATAAAAATTAAACCTTTTCTGTAGCAACTTCGCATATGTTTTCTTCGTCGTGTTAAGACCTCTTTTACTTAGCTCGCCGCGTGGAGAATTATCAGGGCACGTGGGGAAATTATTTATTGAAAGTAAGCCTTACTTTTGAAGTAACCGTCGTTATTGCTTTTATGCGTTGTTGTTGTGTTTTTTATTTATATATTGGCTGTTATTGTTAAAATTTAATTTTTTATTATTACAGTTTTTAACGGGGTTCAGCTATGGCCGTGGCAAGCCGTACGCCGCCTCCATTGGATGAAACAGGGGCGGAGGTTGCTTTTCCCACCCCTACGAATTCGGAATGGAACAAGCTGACTCACAAAAATTTTGACTAAACTTGGATCTGCAGCACCGCGGAGTGGATGTCTGTTGTGTTCAAGAAACTCCCTTCTTTCCAGGTTACCATTTGAGTGCAGTGTCTAAGAGCTATAGCGCCTACTCAGTGTACTTTAATTCTCACTCGAGAGGTGTTTCTTGGCTAGTGAAAAAATCTTTGGATGCGTCGTGTGACCTGTGCTTCATGGATCCGGAAGGAAGACTCTGCGTTCTGGATGTTATCATAAAAAGGTAGGGCTTTTCGTTTTATCAGTGTTTCTGTGCTTAATTGCCATAGTGAGCTTGCTGCTTTCCTTCGTCCGATTGAGCAGTTTATGAGTATTTCCCGAACTGTTATCTTAGTGGGAGACTGGAACGCGGTCCTGGATCCCGAGTTAGATCGCTTGGGGTTAACATCTAGGGGTAATAACCAAGATCGGGATGCTTTCAATTTTCTGAATTTTCTTGATAAGTTTGATCTTATCGACAAATTCTGGAATGAAAGGCCCGTGATGTAGTGTGGACTTGTAGTCGCGGCTCCGGCACGGTACAACTTTCAAGTTATATCGACTGGTTCTTAGTTAGGCGAGTCGACGTAGGAGTATTAGATTGTCCAAGTTTCCATAACATAGTTTGCTCGGACCAACGACTTGTTCGCGTTCGGCTAAACTTAGATAGACCTAAGCCTAAGTTAGCCGGTTACTGAAAGCTGAACACGTTGTTTGATGTGCAGGGCTACCGGGACGTGTTACTACTAACTCTACAGCGGGAATTGATGGGAGCTGTTATTGGGAATAAATGGTGGGCCAATCTTAAGAATGTCATTAGGTCCTTTTTTGTCAACTTTAGCAAACGACTAAATCTAGGGCAGTTAAAGTGACACTAGAGTCTAGTTTAGATCGGACGAAGCTTTAGCGATTGGGGCTAGGTTAAAAAGAATGCCCCAGGAGGCAGAAAACATGATTGCTGAATTGCGTGTGGAGGAGCTACTTTAATCAGCCAATCGGCACATTGCGTGTGTCACATTGCTGGATAGACGAACTGTGACCACAAACGAAGTTGTTCTGGAAGCATGTTGGTCACACTTTCAGGAACTTTTTACCAGGGAACCCAGTCTGTCATTGGAACAGTTCGACACCTATTTGGCTGATTTTCCTCGCCTTTCGGCGACTAAAGTGGCTAGGTGCAAAGGTGGTATAATGGAGCCTTGAAGAGGGTTGGACTTAACAAGTCTCCGGGGATCGATGGTCTGCCTTACGAAGTGTATTTGAGGATGTCGCACATCTTTGTTTCCTTGCTGGCAGTTTTATTTAACTCATGGTTGAAGAATGGCTCAATCCCCAACCACTTTACCATGGGTATCCTGAAGTTGTTACGCAAAAAGAAAGATGGTGAGGATGGGTTAGATAATTATCAGCCCTTAACAATGCTTAATGCAGAGTTAAAGTTTTGGCCAAGGTTCTTGCCAACCGTCTGCAGCTTGTCCTGACTGGCCTGATTAGCTCCGAGCAAACTTGTGCTGTGAAAAGCAGGACAATTCAGGATAATCTGTATTCGATACGCTTAATCATAGAAAAAGTCGATAGTGAAGCCGCACTGATCAATTTAGATCAGTCCAAAGCATTCGATAGGGTGTACCATAGTTACTTGGAGACAGTTTAAACAGCGGCTAGTTTTGGCCCCCAGTTTTGCTCGTGGGTTCACCTTCTTTATGCTAATCTCACCGTTCTGGTAAAAGTGAAGATCGAAAATCCTTCAGTTTATCCCAATCCATTCGTCAGGGTTCTCTCCATTCTTCTGAAGGCGGTCTGGGTGTGCCAAACGTGGAGATTCATCAACACACACTTCGGCTGTACTAGATCGAATGTGTATGCAAGTTGATGGAAACGGTGGCTTCTCGAAGAAGGACACACAGAAAGCCTTCCTGACGTTGAGAAGTGTGCACTCGGGTCAGGGGAGGAAGACAGATTACCTGAGGTGAGTGCTCCTTCTATCGAGAGTGTCGTCACGCTTTGAGGCTCCTTCTAAGGGTGAAAAAACACCTTTCTGACACCTTACTGTTGTCCCGAAAAGCATTATATCAAGTATTAGTAAGGGAATTCATTGAGGAGGATACAATTGAGGGACTCACTTAGACAAGGGGGCAGCGTAGCTCGATTTAGCCTTGGGTGCCTTGGTCAGGGTGTCTCACTAACGACGAGGCATCTTTAGCCTCGCTGGTAATTCAAAATTCTCTCTGGGTCAGTAAGAGACTTCAC
Source organism: Euprymna scolopes (assembly GCF_053919585.1). Classification (NCBI taxonomy): domain Eukaryota; kingdom Metazoa; phylum Mollusca; class Cephalopoda; order Sepiida; family Sepiolidae; genus Euprymna; species Euprymna scolopes. The sequence goes on from NC_136522.1 coordinate 31,789,610, forward strand.
TCAGCTGGCTTGGCAAGTTCGCCTATTTGTAAACGGTGTGGTGACAAGGACGAGACTTTAAATCATGCCTTCTGCTATTGTCGCATCATTGAGCCACTGAGTGAATTTGTTGCTGGGCTCATGGTTCGCATCCTGAACGTGCCATCTTTCAATCTTGAACCTATCAATGTTTGTAGCAACTGGGTTCCGACAACTGATCGGCTTAGAAGACAAATATGTCTGACCTTGCTAGCAGTAATGAGAGGTGTGGTATGGAGGACTCGCATGAAAGTGGTTTATGGAGCTGAGGACTTTCCTCCTCTCGACCTTGTTCGAATCCTTATTTGAAGGTCTGTATTAAGGCCGAAAGAGTTAAACTATCTTCATCAGACTTTGCTGAAAATTGGGGGTCTGTTGCGCATGTCTGTTGCATAAGTGGTGCAAGACTTGAGTGCCTTAGGTTTGAGGATTTTGGGTTCCAAAACAAATGTCAACATTGACTTGATTCTCAAAGTTAAGTATATAGTTTAGCTTAGGTTTAATTTTTAGGCACTTCAAGTTCATAACTTTGCTAGTGTATGAGAGGTTTCATTACCCCTTGCTTTTTCCCAGACCTCAAGTAGACGACAGATCATGCGATTTGCTAAAGATGTGGGTTCCCTTGCAATATTTTCATAAGAGGTGTTAGTAATAAAGCGATCGGGCCTGCATCACCTTTTTCGACTGGCCAATCCATGTATCTCCACAGTTTCATAAGGGGGGTCTTAATACTAACACCGTTTCCTTTCTTTTCATTGTTTTCATTCCCCTCCAGCCCCCTTTACATATTGTATTACATTGGGTTTAAGTAGGTAGTTATAATATGACGTTTTTGGCGATTGACGAAGGATGTATACGCCGATGGATGTATAATATAAATGAGATGTTGTGGTGAGAGTAGAGTGGAAGTAGGATCTAGCTAAGTTAGCTTAGGCCGCATTAGTTAGTCATAACCGCCTTTTCCCCCATTTCCCAATTTTTCGGCCTCGTGCCATATTTTTCTTTAAAAATCTTGTCATTTTTATTGGAAATAAATAACCATACATTTTCTTTGTGTCAACATGGGAGGAATATTTTCCTCTGATGCTTCCAACTGAGGAACTGTCTACTGAGAACCAGTCACCTCCAGGACTTGTATAGAACAACATACCATCGGAAACTATTCTGAAACTAAACATGGCTTACAACTCATTCAGAAGATCAGTACCGTAGAACCGGACGACTAAACGTTTTAAGGACCAGGAAGCAACTCTGAAAGTTGCACTGAACTCTACAAGGTTCTGAAGACTTTTTCTATGAACATCCAAAAAATGAAAAAAAGAAGATAATAAGATTATTCAACGAGTAAAATTTTTTATGCTATAAAAAACGAACTTTAGTTGAATAAGTGAACAGTGATTATTTTTGTCGGATCTCAATATCTATATTTGTGTTGAACGATAAGAAATATAAAGACTAGATGAAAATTTCATTTCACCTCAGACGAAGACAAGACTTTCTCCTCATATTTTAGACGGTATGAGAACCTGATTGTGTCATTGGGAAAACTCTAAAAAAGGTCCGTTTATTGCTTCGGAAATTGGGATGCACAGAACACAACAACTTTGTTGATTACATTTTATCACGCAAAACATGTGACTTAACTTTTCATGAAACCGTAAAACTCACAATAGAACTGATCAAATTCCAAAAGTTATTATACAGAAAGTGGAAATACCTTAACTTAACTGAGAAAGATGACGAGAACTATTTAACATTAGTATCAATAATCAACAAACATTGCGACGATTTTAAACCGAGGGCTGGCGATTTCAAATGTCTGATATTCATTTAAAGATTAGTATCGGTAAAATGCTGGAATTCGGCGCAGAGTTTTAACTACATTAGAAAGTGAACGAAACCTGACATGAAATAAGGTGATAGAATACTGTCGACCAGTGATTAGTGTTAAAAAATTCAAAGAACATTGAATAATTTAGCTTTGCATACGTAAGAAAAGCACATAAAAAATCAAAACCTTATTCTCCAACAAAAATTAAAAAAAAACAAAAGGTATTATTTCCTCGCACAAAGAAAAGACAACCAAAATCACAGTAAGCCGCTACTAAGTTCCTATTATTGGTGTGGAGCCCTGCATTGAAGTTTCAGTTAGATTTAGAATCAGACTTAACAATCCTAAATTTATATACATGGAAGAGATTAAATAAACCTAACATGCTAAAGTCTTGCAAAACAGCCAGAACGGTGACTGGGTCAAAAATATATTTTGAACGTGAATTAATCACTTATGTTACATTTAATTGTCCGATAAAGAAATTAAAACTGTTCGTTTTAAGAAATACATAAAATATTTTAGGACATATTTTATGCAACAATTCAATTTGTGAGATTTTCCTAAAAGTATTTTTTGTCAAAAAGTCCAAATTCTGACGACAGAGAAAGAAAATACTAAAAGAATATTTCCCTGAAAATTGATAAGCCGGTCTGGGAAAATGCATAAAATGTCAACCAGATTCGAACTCAAAGATAATACGCAACCAGTATTAAAAGAAACAGATGTACCGTTTGCCGCATTGGAGAAAATTAATGAGGAGTGGAGCTTAAAAGACTTGTGTTTACAAGTCTTTTAAGCTCCACTCCTCATTAATTTTCTCCAATGCGGCAAACGGTACATCCTAATGCATCCTAATGGACAGCCCCTACCGTCTATGTCAAAAAGAAGTAAAACAAAAATTCTTATATGCGCCGAATTCTGCGCTGGTTTTAATTCAGTAGTAAAAAAAAACTACCATTACCCATTTACTAACCCTGAAGATGTTTTTACTAAGCTAAACGGACGAAAAATCTTCATTAAAGTCGATCTGAGTGATGCATACGTTCGAATTACAGTTGAGAAAAGTAGTTCGGAGTTGCTTTGTATTAACAGCCATAATTAAAATTCGAAAACTTAGCTTTTGGAGTCAAGGTAGCGCCTGTCATTTTAAAAGAAATTATGGATATTTTATGGGACAACCGTGATTTCGCGATCCATACTTGGATGACATTATAATAATAAGTAAATAAAAATATGAAGTACATATCTACAGAATTTTGAATTTGAAATAGAAGAAGGAAAGTGTGATTTTTTTAATTGAAGAAATAAAATACACGGCACACCTGAGGGGGCGGCATTTTGAGAGGGTAAAAATAGAAAGTAGAAAAAATAAATAAAAATAAACAAGAGTTAACAAAAAATATGAAATTTTATAACAAAAAGGTTGTAAAAAATCGGAATTTTGGGGGTATCGGAATCAGAAAAAATGTGTCCCTATTTTCTGAGCGTCAGAGAGGGGCGGCATGGGGGCGGCATTTTGAGATGGTAAAGGGGGGAAATCGAAAAAAATGCTAACAAAAAATCTGAAATTTTATATCGAAAAGGTTGTAAAAAATGGGAACTTTTGTAGTTATTGGAATCGCAAAAAGGTTTCCCTATTTTGCGAGCGGCATATGTCAGGGGGCGGCATTTTGAGAGAGTAAAAATAGAAAGTAGAATAAATAAATAAAAATAAACAAAAGCTAACAAAAAATATGAAATTTTATACCAAAAAGGTTGTAAAAAATCGGAATTTTGGGGGGTATCGGAATCAGAAAAAATGTATCCCTATTATCTGAGCGTCAGGGGGGGCGGCATGGGGGCGGCATTTTGAGATGGTAAAAGAGAAAAATCGAAAAAAATGCTAACAAATTCATACTTAAAGGGGAACTTTCATATAAATTTTTATCGAATAGGTGCGAAAAGAAAGTTGGATATTTGGGTGTATATACACCGACATCAAAGAGGAAATAACATTAGATGCGAAAGTTTGAATTCATTAATTTTATTACTGTCCAATTCATGAGGCTAAGACTTTGAAAGTATCAAACGTTTGTTTTTGTAGCATACTTTTTATAACTCCTTGTAAACTTTACAATTGCTAGCTGGGGGATCGGACAAAATCACCCCGGGCAACCCCCACAATCTACTTAAAACAAAAGGAAAACAGATAAAAGCTCAAATGAATAAAAAATATTAAAAATCAATTTTCATATTTTAATTTTAATTTAATTGAATTTAGGAAAATTAGATACCGTAGAACTAATTTTCGCAAGGTATGAAAATTAAGCAACTACAGAATAAATGTTAACAATAATAATGGACCAGTTTTCCTACCTAGCAAAATATGGACGAATTTTCCATGGACGAATTATCCATTGGGCGAATTTTCCATGGACGCATTTTTTTTTTTTTTTTTTTTTTTTTTCGTGGACGAATTTTCCGGGCACCCAAATGCCGGGGGGGGGGCGGCAAATTTTACTACTGCCCCGGGCGGCAAAAGGTCTAGCTACGCCACTGCGTCCTATACAGCGAGAGGATCGATCCTCATATTAAATGCACTACAAAAAAGGCCCATGAAAGATTTTCATGTGAGTCATCCAGGAATTAATAAGTTGAAGAACCTCATGCGTAGTTATGTATATTGGCTGTAGATGGATATAGATATAAAAAACATGGTCGATTCATGCAAGGGTTGTGTTTTGGCCGTAAAGGCACTCCCAATCACTTTTAAGCCATGACCCAAAACAGATCAAACCTAGTTTAGAATTCATATATATGGCATGGTCACTGGAGGATTGGTATTCCCTAATTGTAGTGGACAGCTACAATAAATAGCAAGAAGTACTCAAATGTCAGAGACCCACTATAGGGGAAGTTAATTATTTCCTCCATGAATTATTTTCTCGGTTTGGAATTGTCAACTGGTTATTAAGTGACAATGGGACTCAATTTACGTCCACGGACTTCAAGAATTTCCGTTAGATTTCCAAATCAAACATGCCACGACTTTTCACGATCTAATAGGATGTCTGAATGCTTCGTCGACATTTTAAAACGAGCTTTCAAAAAAAGCATGCAGCACACCTACAGAAACGGCACTGCAACATTTTCTACAGGTTTATAGAATCACACCTAACCCTAATACACTATCAGAAGTATCACCAGCAGAGACTATATTTCCAGCGTAAAATAAGACCAGTATTTGACAAAATTTTTCCTAAGTAAACACAATTTAAAAGTGCGTCTCTTGTGCCTATTTTGAAACCGAAACTTACCTGCATCATACTCATCCAGTATTTTATTAAGATGTGAGATACCACTTTCAGTGAGCAGTATGGTCATACCGTAGAATCAGCAAGAGTACTAGTAGTATGCAGCGCGTAATAGGCAACCCGCATAGTAAGTTCCGCTTACTCTTTATTCTATCCTTGTAACCTTTTAGTTATATATTTTTCTTGCATTTGTGCGTCGTGCTTTCCTTTTGTGGTCCAAATTTTGGGTCAAAATTAATGACGAAGGATTCTAGAAACACACTCACGCCAAAACCCCAGTGCCTAACCAGTTCCATCTCAATAGCAGTAGAAGGATTCGACAAATTCATTGAGAGTTCCGTCCTCACCACATCAGAAACGACAGAGGACCTGTTTAATCACACAAAATTATTAAACGAGAAATTAAGCTGGAATTATTATATCAACGAATATATATGTCAATATTACCAAAATCGCTGAGGAACTAGCAATTTGACAACTACGGAATATTTAAAAAATGATTTAAAGCCTGTCTATATACGGAAGAGTTTGTTCACAAAACAAACTCTTCTACTCAAGAGCGAAATTGAATTTCAACAAAGTTTTGCGTATAAAAGAATTTTCCCCTTAAATTTACAGGAGCGAGTTATTTACTTTAAAACAGCAAGTTCTCTGTCTGTCTGTCTGTCTGTCTGTCTCTCTCTCTCTCTCTCACTCACTCACTCACAAATGGAATTCTCAAGCAAAAAATGCTTGGCTTTTTTTTTTGCTTCTGTCTGAAGGACACTTTTTTTTTTTAAATCCTGCTTACAGGTATACACTTTAGCAAAATAGAAAATAGAAAAAAAATCTGATTTTGCTCGCACCCTGATTTTGCGCGCACCAAAAAAATAATTTTTCTTTTTTTATTATTCCTGGTTAATTTTTTTTCTCAAAATAGTTAAACCAGTAAGTATTTCAGTCCGCCCATTTTTTGTCCGCAAAAAAAAAAAGAAAAAAAACTCTAAATTTTCTCATCTACCTTCCTTTGTTACACGAGTCTTCAATGCAACAAATTGTTGTCATTTTTTCGTTGTTTCTGCCTTGTCCATGGCTTCATACAACATTATTATACAGCTGCCATATTTTTCCTATTGAAATATGGAGGATTTTCAAAAAATAATCGTCCAAATCATAAAGATCTACATGGATCAGCAACAAAAACTAGAAGAAAACCAAGAAAAAATAAGAGAGAAAGACAACTTCTATGAAGTTATCCAAACAACTTACACTTTGGAAAACTAAATTACAGCAAAAACAATTTGAAGTATTACTGGTAAATTCATTAACCGGCTCTAAAAAAAAAAAAAAGACACGATTTTTCGCAGAGTACAATCTAAAACTTCATTTAAACATTTGAATACGTACCAGAGGACGACAAAACATTCTAGACTTTTTACATACGCTATGAAGATGTTTTCCACGTAGACTTTAAACAATGGTCCAGTGACAAAATGTGTGTCTAATATTAAGAAATCGGGGTACTACCGAACATAGTTGGTTCGTGGATTTTATATTCTCCCCCCCCCAAAAAAAAAACACCGCCTTGGATTTTTCAGAAACTATTAAGTTTCTATCGGAACTATTCGGACCGAACTCAACCTCGTTCCATAAACGCCGGAAACCTGAACGTAGTCAAGGACAACCAACATAATTTCCTAACGTTTGCAGCATCGGGGAACAAGCTCTGTAATGATTTCAGACCAGCCGAGCTGACTGGCGATGATTCTAAGTGCTTGATATTTGCACAAGGTCTAGCATCAACAGAAGACGCTGAAGTCAGACGACGAGTACTGACCAAGCTTGAAAACAAACGAAGTTAACTCGTCAAAAATTGGCAAAGGATTGTCAAAGAGTAATTTCTGCCAAGAGTGATTAAAAAACGATCAAGGATCCAGGTATGGCTCAGATCAGAAAAATCGGAAGCAATTCAACCGCATATTACTCTCAAAAAGTCCAAAAGGAAATTTCATGTTCTAAATACCGCAATAAACAAAACAATAGATTAAAGAAACCACTGTAGTAAATGGCATTGGATGAAGTTCTGTCCACTCACGAAGAAAACGTATTGCAAAGATTACAATAAAAAACGGTCATAATTTAACTGAGTGCTGGTATGCCAATAAAAGAACGAAACCCAAAAGTAAAATAAGGCAAACTCAATCAGACAAGATAGTGGATGGGAATTTAAGAAAATATCTAACTGTGCATATTTTCGATAACTTTATAAAATTCCAGGTTGACTCGGATTCTGATCGTTCAATCATCAACTGGCGTACTTGACGACAATTAAATAAACCGACCGTAGTAAAGACAGATAAAACAGTAAAATCCGTAACTGGCGAGAATATTAACATCTTAGGCCAGGTAACCCTTACAGTAACACTAAACGGAGTTACCAAAAAGCTAAAAGCCTACGTACTTAAACCTTCAGACAACTTGTTCGGAAAGCTTGAATCTATGGGATAGCCCAATGAGTACCTTTTGTTACAAAATTGGAAGTACAGTGTCCAATTCGGAAAATCCTCCAAAAAAGAACTTCAAACAACAATTTCGCCAGGTTTTTCCTAGTGGCCTTGGAAAATGTTCGAAATTAAAAGCTTAGCTTAAGGTAAAGGACGGTGCACAACCTGTATTCAAGACGAAATGGAATGTTCCTTCTGTGTTCTACAGCAGATTAACAAAGAATTAAATAGACTTGAACAAGTAGGTATTCTGTCAAAAGCAGTTATAGCGAAAAGGCAGCGTCTACAGTCCGGGTAAAAAAAGAGGTCCAACCAAATACGAATATGCAGATATTTTTCGACAGGACTAAACGATGCTTTGCAGGATCATCATTATCCTCTCCCAAGCCCTGAAGAAATATTCAACAAATTAAATGGTGGAAAAATCTTCTCTCAAATTGACCTCTCAGATGCATGCATTCAGATAGAGATGAATGAAGAAAGTTCCAAATTGCTCTGCATAAACATTTATAAAGGGTTGTACAAATACAATAGACTATCTTTGAGGGTCAATGTAATTCCTGCAATTTTCCAGTAGGTGATGGGTACAATGCTGGAAGACCTTGACTATGCAACAGCATATTTCAGTGATATACTTGCAACCACTAAAACAACAACAGAGCATCAGAACCGTATAATAAACGTATTCGAGAAATGACGTTAAATTTGAACTCAAATCCAACTCTTCTCTTCTCACTGCACTTTCCACACTGACACACAAAATAAAGTAGATGGCTCTTTTATAGAGAGACCCAACCACATCTCATTTGCATACCCCTCCCCCCTCCCCTCACATCATTTGATCATCAGTCCATAAATACCAGGGCGTATTTATTTGCTTCCCCACTGAGCAAATTAGGCACAAGGTCGTTTTTTAATGTGGAGAGAGAGGGAGGGGGGAGGGAAAAGGGGAACCAGCTCCCAAGAGGTGGGAAATGGGAGCTGGATAGTAACTGTTGGTATGAAGGGTTGCCCCTACATTGACCAAGGTCAGATATGTGGGGTTACTCCCACATATGCTCTTTGCTAGTCATAGCTTGCAGCATCTGTCGGAATAGATACTACACTTTGATCTTTTCCCCCGTGCCACAGAGGGCCAAGGTATTTATTTGCTCCCCCACCGAGAAAATTAGGCACAAGGCCGATTTTTAATGTGAGGAGTGAAGGGGAGGGGGAAGGGAAAAGGGGACCAGCTCCCGAGAGGTGGGAAATGGGAGCTGGATAGTCATTTTCCAGCTGGCCCAAGTAGGGTTGCCCCTACATGGACCCAAAGATTGCCACAAGGACAATGGTCTTTGCTTGCAGCATCTGTCGGAACAGATACTACACTTTGATCTTGTCCCCCGTGGCCACAGAGGGCCGGGGGCAGTGTCCATAAATACCAGGGGGCGGCCATTTTTATTTTCTTTCTTTTTTTTCTTTCCTAACACTGGCCGCACGATGCATGAGGTAAAGTTTCTTTACTTTTAACCACAAGAATTTAAAAATATACGGCTATAAGTTTAAGGAAGTAAAATGTAACTTGTTCTTACCAGAGATCAATTACTTAGGTTACATCATAAAGAAGACGGCCGTCTGCCAGATCTAGAAAGAGCCAAACCGACCAGAAACATACTGGCCTGCGATTACGTTCAAGACTTTCAAAGCTCCCACAACCTAGATAACTTTTACCAAGGGTTCATTAAGAACATGCAGAATTTGAGGGGGGCTCCCAGTGAACACTACAAAAATGACCCCTGAATGCCAAGACGCATTCAAAAAGATCAAGAAAACGCTTCTTCAGATTTCTCCCGTATCCACTATAACCCTAGTCTCGACATCAACTAATACAAGCTCATACGGCATCGGTACTTGCATTCCCCATAAACTGCCAGATTGTTTGCTGTAGCACACGTTTGTAGATTCCTTCTACCAGCTGAGAAGCAATATTCGCAAATTGAGAAAGAGATTCATAGAATAATATTCGCTGTCACTAAGTTCTACAGATATATACATGGACGACGGTTCCTACTACAAACAGACCATAAACCCCTGATAACAATTGTTGGGTCCAAGAAAGGTCTGCTAGTTCATACTGCAAATAGATGACTTCGTTTGGAACAATTCTCTTAAACAACATCAAGATCGAGTTCCTAACATCTAAAACTATTTGCCATGCTTATCACGACTTATTATAGGATAAACCCTAATCCGAACATGCCTATGGGACACTCGCCTGTAGAAACAATCAAGTTCGTCTTCGATAAATTAATTCCATGACAAGCGAAGTTCAAGAAGACTGTCTTGCTCCATTAGAAATATTTTTGCCCTGACAATAAAGTCTTCCAAGGCGTACAAAAACAATATCACATTCTGTGGAGTAGGCATCATCAAACAAAGTATCGGCGAACTTGTCTACATAGTACAGAGACCGAAAAACACACAAGCGCCATGTAAAGCAGTTCAAATAATGATGTTTTAATGAATTAGAGAAACCATTAAAAGAGCCAATCGAAGTAATATTAGATCACTTCGATTTCAACACGCTCTAAGTCTTTATAAAAGTGCGATGCTCAAGGAAAAAAGGAAATTTACGCAACCACTCGACATAAATCCCAAGAGGAAGAAGTATTAACGGTTCTATTTTCCCTTTTATTTAAAAAAACACTCTTGGAAGGGGTTGTTGTGACACCAAAACTTACCTGCATCATAGACTCTTGCAATACTACATTACGATGTGAGATAACACTCTCAGTAAGCAGTATGGTAATACCTCAAAACAAGAGTACTAGTAGTACGCTGCGCGTATGACTACCTATAATGGACACAACCGAATAATAAGCTCCACTTATCCTTTATCCTATGCTTATAACCGTTTGGTTAATATAGTTTTCTTTTTCTTACTATATATAGAGTTGGATGTAATAATCAAAGAAGAAAGCACTCGTGTGTGTGCATTGAGTGGTTATACAACTTACCTTCGGATGGGATCTGAGAAAGAGTAAGATTAAAGATGGCTGCCATGGATTTATAAGGTATAGTCTCGTGGAATCTCACGAGATCTCATCGTCTACTGCACACGTATGCAAATGAAATAGAGGCAGTTTTCTAATAAAATGCCTGTTGGCGTGGTCGATAGAACACATGCTGGAAGTTAAGAAAAAATGTTGATAGTGACGAATTCTAGCTGAACTTTTGCTTTTTGTGTTTATTTTATTTTGTTTTGCATTTAACGGCACACTATTTCGGTGTAATAGGGGACAAGTTCGACCTTAAATTAATACCAGAATTCGACGGCTCGACCCCGATGCTTGATTGGGTGGAGAAGGTGGAACTGCATTGCCTGTTGTCTAGTGTTAAGAGCATTGAACACGTGATTCCTCTACGTCTTTCCGGCGGGGCTTTCGCGGTATATCAACAGATTAGTCCTGAGGAAATACAGGATTATGAAAGGATACAGGCAGCATTATACAAGGCGTTTGCTATCGACCCTGCTACTGCTTAAGAGCAATTTGAGGAAAGATCCTTACATCTCGGAGAAACTGTGGACGTTTATTTAGCCGAGCTGACGAAGTTGACGGTGTTGTTTGGTTGACTGCCTGAGTGGGCCTTGGCATGCAAATTTTTGGCAGGGCTCCCAACCCGAGCAAAGCAACTCCTGCGGACTAGCTCAAGCATTGCTTCATTGTCCCTTAATGACTTGGTAGACCGGGCCAGGACCGTGATGAACAATACCTATGAGATGAGAGAACCGGTAGTCGCTGCTGCACAGCCCACACCAAGTGATGATAGACCGTCTCAAGGGCCCGGCCTGTGTGGTGAAGTCGTGTGTTATATGTGCAATGGCCCGGGCCACATTGCGAGGAACTGCCAGCGGCGACTGACAGCTGTTCGCTGTTACCGATGTAATGAGACTGGTCATATGGTCCGGGGGTTGTGTGGGAAACTGGGTCGGGGACAATGTGCCAGTGTCGACTTCTTCCCAAACAGAAATTAGACGAGGCGCTTTCAACCATTCAGGTCTATATTAATGAGACATTGTGCTAAGCACTCCTCGACTCAGGGTGCTCTCGCACCATAGTGAGCGCGGACCTCTGCCGCACTTGGAAAAAGAAAACTATGGAGCGACGCGGACATGTTGCGGGGCGGGCGTGATGAACATTCGTACAAGAACTGGAAATTCGGCTAACGTCGAAGCGCTGGTAGTACTCGGGAAACCGCTGAGCGTTGACCTGCTTCTAGGCTATGATGCCATCAGAGCCCTAGGTGATGCTCACATAATGCAGACGCAGCTGGAATGATGAAACAACCGACGATCTGTTGGTTTGCATGGTGAAGGAGATCATCTATGATGCAGGATGACCCTGCCAAAGGAGGCTGGTACATGCAGTGAGACAAACTGAATGTGTGGGTGAATGAGAGCTCTCTGGCAATTGGTGTGCTCTTGGAGAATGTGGGGCTGCGATTAAGGGCGCCTGCTGGTAGCGAACAGCGAATGACCCTGCTCATATCAACCTTGCAGAGCTCGAGCGGTGATAAAAGGTATCAACCTGGCATTCCAGTGGAAAGTCAGGAAATTATGCATGCACACGGATTCACTATGCGTGTACCACTGGATATCGGACACATTGACAGGAAAGAAAAGGGTGCGCACTAAGGCAGCCAACGAGATGCTGATCAGACGGAGGTTGGTGATCGTAAAAAAGCTCGTAATAGAGTACAACCTGTATGTGGATGCGATACATGTCACTTCAAACTGCAACCTTGCTGATAGGCTCACTTGGATGCCACAGAGATGGTATGACACCATGAAGAAGAAAGCCGAGCCAGTACCATTATTATGTGTCACCTCTATTGGGGTTGCGGATGAAATCAGGAAGATACACCACCTTAGTGGGCACCCCGGAGTGAGATGGACATTTTTTGCAGTTGTAAAATCCATTGGTGTCCAAAAGTGCAGTGAGAGCGGTACTCAAGGAATGCCAAACATGCCAGTCAATAGACTCCTGCCCCGGCCAGATGGCGGAAAGGTCAGCTGGGAGTAGACACGACTTGGAGCCGACTGGGTATGGACATAATCCATTACGGCAGCCAGCACTTCCCACCCTGATCGATTGTAGACCGACAAGGTTCGCGATCTGGCGGCGGGTTAAAATACAGGATTTCTCCAGTGTCATCCGTGAATTGGAGTCCATATTTCATGAAAAGGGGCCGCCTTAACAGAGCCCCACAGACAACGACCCAGCTTTCTGCAGTGGGGAGTTAAGACGTTTTGTAGACAAGTGGGGGATCCAGCTCAGACATAGATGTGCATATGTGCGTATGGCAACGGCATAGCAGAGCCGTGCCATCGAAGCGTGAAGAGAATTGCGGCAAGAAAACAATACACGATCGCAGAGGCGATCTATAGATATGATGCAACATCAAAGGATGGCATGCCTGCTGCAAGCGCACCCGCCAATGCGATCCATTGCTATCAAGTGCACATCAAGGACATTGACGCCCGTCTGCCTGATCGACAGGAAACCGAGGGTTGTATGAGTAAGGGGACATTGTCTGGGTGAAGCCTCCCAATAATCGATGCACCACCAGTTTCAAAGAGGATGAATCACTGGCATCATCAGTGAGCAAGTTATGCTAGTCGATGGTACCCCACGCGATCTGAAGGATATCCGGCCTGCCGTAAATACGAACCAGTTAGCGAGTAGCAGTAATGGTTCATCATGCAACGATAACCTGTGGATCCGACCTATTCCCCGTAATGGTACAACTGCGAACCCCAACGCTGATACCAATAGTTCCAGCACCCCTTCTGAGAGCTCCGATGAGGATGAAGAAGTCCAGCCTGATGGTATGACTGTACAATCTAACGATGATGCCAATTGTTCCGACGCCTCTGAGAGCTCCAATGAAGATTAAGTATTCCAGCCAATCCTCCTTCGTAGGAGTACCCGCAACACACGATCACGTCCACAATACCACAAGTGTGATCTCGAGACGAGGGGGGGAGTGTAGAGTTGAATGTAATAATCAAAGAAAAAAGCGCCCGCTTGTGTGTGCATTGTGTGCTTATACAACTTACCTTCGGATGGGATCTGAGAGAGAGAGATTAAAGATGGCAGCCATGGAATTTCACGAGATCTCATCTTCCACTGCACACGTATGCAAATGGAATGGGGTCAGTTATCTAATAAAATGCCTGTTGGCAGAGGTGGTGGGGAGAACACGCGCTGGAAGTTGAGAGAGAAAGTTGACAGTGATGAATTCTAGCTGAACTTTAGTTTTTTGTATTTATCTTATTTTGTTTTGCTGTTTACTAGCCCATTTAACTGCATATATGTTTCTTAGACCTAATCTGTGTTTCGTATTTTCTTTTTGTGATCCCAAACGTGGGTCGATATCACTAAGGAATGCTATGACCCGTGCGAAAAAGTCTTTTTTACAAAACTTACAAAAATAATACAACCTTCTTGAAACTAGACACACTAGACAAAAGAATTAAAAATATAATGTATATCATTCAAAACTCACGCATAAATGACACCTTAACAAAATAAGAAAATGTCTGTAGGATGATCCCATCTATGCACTTCACGAAGAAATGGCCATTGAGACAATAGATGACACTTTCAGCATTGAACCATTACAAGTAGCTCTAGAATGCCGCCGATCAGAAAAAGAAATGGAGTTCACGGATCCTTTAACTAGCGATCTAAAAAGGAAAGGGTACTAACACCCCTTGCTGAGTAAAGGCTTGGAAAGAAGTGTTATGAACACTTTACTCGAAACGGACTCTCCTAATCATTAAAAAAAACTCCGAGTTTAATACTCTCGTGTGAAATTATCGCAACAAAATGTGAGACTAGATATTTTCTAACAGTCGGAAAATGTCAACAACCTTTATTTGTATTCATTTTCTTGCACAATATATTTTTTCTACATAGACCTGTTGTTTGTGTCCTTTCCTATGACCCATTTCTAGGGCCAATATATATATATATATATATATATATATATATATATATGTGCATAAATATAAATTATATATATATATATATATATAAGATGTCATTTTATTTATTTACATTTTATTCCGAAACTGTTCGCAATTTTATCCTTGTGCTCCTTACGCGCGTTCCGCGGCCAATAATAAAAAATAGTCGTTTCTTTATTTAGTTGTACAACGCATGCGTTCAAAAATGTAATGAAAACATAAGAAAATATTTCAATCAAAACTAAAATGAAAAAGCGATCAAGAAAGATAAGATGGAAAACGTTTGACGTAAAACAACGTTTCTCCCATCATCTGCACGAACTTAGAAAAAAAATGTGGAAAAAAGCGAGGGAATATATATATATCTTCAAAGACTATATATATATATATATATATATATATATATATATATATATATATATATATATATATATATACTAGCAGAAGTACCCGTCGTTGACTGAGTTCAAAAACAGCCTACAGAAAATGGACTGTGATTGAGGAAAGTATGATAGGTTATGAAAAGGAGGGGGTTGTAAAGAGATAGGTTTTGATACTCAAAAATTTTACCCTAAGCAAAATATGATGAAAGTAAAGATAATTTTCGCGAAAATATATTTTTTATATCAACTTTGTTTCCATCTGTAGCCAAGAATGACCAAAAAATGATGTTTCCTTACAAAGAGAAAATGTTATATATATAATAATAATAATATAAATGTACAAGAAATAAATGTTACCATAGTCAATAAAAGTTACTTTTATGGTAAAAAAAGTTAATTGGTTTGTACTTTTAAGTAGTTTGTAAAAAAAAAAATGTTTTTAAATTCGCGAATCGGTTTAAAAAAATCAAAATGGCAGCGACTTTGAAATGGATAGCCCTGTTATCAATTTGAAGGACGGGGCATATGAGCATTCTGTGTTAATAATTTAAGAGAGTTCCGTCAACGTAAGGAATATTTATAAACATATTTTAATGTTTTCCGTTAGTTGGTGCTTGAGGGATATTTGATTATGGCATGTGTAGTTTATATAAAAATTAATTTAAGTAGTTATCGACTCAAATTTCGTTTTAATTTCGGTTCGCTAAAATTATTTCAGGTAAAAAGCATTAAAAACTATTTCAAAACAAAGAAAAACACATAAATTGAACTTTTATTGGCAATGGTAACATTTATTTCTTGTATATTTATTTTTTCGGGTAGTCGTTTGTTGGCTTTCTGCTAAACACTCTTACTAAATAATATCGACAAAATATCGAAAAACAAAGAAACAAAAACAGTTTTGAAAAATAATGAAGCTTTACTTACTTTTGTAAAATAATACGAAACAACAAAATGGGATATTAAAAACTTAAACACGTAATTACTTTAGTTTTTTTAAAGCAAAGAATCCATATAAATATGAATAAGAAGAAAATGGTGCCCTTTTCAAGCAAAACAGCTTTGTTTCAGTTTTACAGTATTGAACAGTGTAGTATTGCGCCGTCAGATTCAGGGTTGTACTATTGTAAAGAACACGCAGAAAGGGTTGTAATCAACTGAATTCCTTCTAGTACACTTGTAAAAAACAACTTAAACAGATATATAAATAAAAATAAAAAGGTTATGCAAATGTTTTTAAAAAGACACGTAATCACGTGAGCAGGATTTTTTCCTTCTTTTGACACGATAACAAGAACGTTCTTATTTTTTATGATTTATATATTTATCTATTTTCGAAAGAGTGCCACGTGCAAGTGGAGAAGGAAAAACAGCGTTATGCAACATTTGTGTCGAGAATTGTCTAAAGTTTCGACTTTTTTTGGGGGGGGGGCTTTCACTTTAATAAGAACGTGAATTATGAGGTGGATTTATTCGACACAATATGATTCAGCTCCAAAAAATAAATAAAATCTGAATTAAAAATCTAAAAGTGAATTAAGATTAAAGTTAAGGTGTTATTGTGGGCCCTCACCCCTTAAAAAAAAACTTGTTAAACTTTGTGGTATATTTACATTCTATGGAGGTCAGGCGCGAACGAACACTCAATAATATTATCATACCATATTTTTTCAAACTGAAACATAATTATCAAAGTATACTTACGCAAATGGATATGAAAAGTCTTTGTTAAAGTTTGTGCCATATTTCCATGAAGGACATGCGCGAACGCAAACTCCACAATTTTATTATACCATACCTATTTAAGTTGAAATATACTTATCAAAGTATTATTATGTACATCTATATCAAAAACCCTTGTAAACGTTTTTTTTTTTAATTTTATATTTCCATACTTTGGGGGCCAGGCGCGAACACAGACCTCACAATTTTTATGAACCACTGTTCTGCCAAATCAAACATACCCATTCCTGATCCTCGATACATCTTCTATCATTATATGTAATCAGTTTTTTAAAATAGTCAACCATATAGGAGCCTATTCGTGACCAGACACACACACACACACACAGATGTTCAGGTTTATATTATAGAAGATATATATATATATATATATATATAATATATATATATATATATATGTAAATTTGATTCGTTCCAAACGAATAAAACCATATTTCTACGTTACCAATTTATTTGAAATTTTCAGACAACCCATCTTTAGAGTCGAGGCATGTTTTTATGTTATTAAAATAAATTTACCTCGCGAATTATTAAAATATTAAAGAAAATAAATATATTTTTTAACCGTGGTGCGAATCTGTTCTGTTAATAAAACTGAACTTCCGGTTCAATTTATTTCACAGTCACGAATTGACGAAAGATTTCATTTTCTGCTTAGTAAGTAAAAAAAAACAAAAAAAAACATAATTCATTTGTTTATCTTCCAAATTTTTTAATTTACACATTTTTTCTTTATTATATAAGGCCAAACAAAAAAGTTTGTCGCTTGCTTTTTGAGTTTTTTTGTTTTTCTATATAAGATTGGTTGGAATAAAAAAAAAAACACGATTTAAAAAATAGCGCGGATCACTCTTTGCATTAGCACCGAAAAATGTTACTAAACATTTATTAATAATTATTAAATTAATAATTTCTCACTTTTACAAACATTTGATTTTAAATTTCTTTTTAAATGACGACTTTTATCGACTTTTTTTTTTAAATATCCCCCCCAAATGGTGTTTATTCCGAAATCCGTGGTTAACAGGGAGAGGTTGAGGGTGTTTATTCTGAAAGTCGTTCTTAACATTTGTGGTGGTGGACCTAATGTAAAAAAAAATAAATAAATAAATAAATTTTTAAAAAAAACTAAATCATTTACTGATAACTTCTGATAACTTCTGACTTTTACAAATATTTTTTTTAATTTACATGCGCGGATGAACACATTGTTGAATAGTGCGAAAACAAAACGTTTTTGCAATAAACTTCGGGATAATTTTTTGGGTAAATATTTACATTTAGGTCCACCTCCACAATTTTCTTTTTTAAATGACGACTTTTATTGATAAATAAATTTACTTCTCCGCAGCTTTTATTGATAAATAAATCTACTTCTCTACCACGGGCACTGAACCCCTCATTTTTTTTTTTTTAAATAGTATTTTCGGGTGGGTATGCTGACAACAAATATCAGTTAAATTTTGCAAATAGCCCCCCCTCCCTCCAAAAGTGGTGTTTATTCCGGAAGCTGTTCTTAAGATTTGGAGGTTGGGGGGGGGGCGGTGATTCCAAGGTGGACCTAATCTAAAAAAAAAAAAAAGTTTTTTATGCGCACATAAGCAACCATTTTTTATTAACTTTTTTTTTTACTTTTTTATTTAAAAATTAGTAAATTTCAATGAATACAATAATAAATCATTTATCATTAATATGTGTTTTTGGTTTTGTATTGAGTGAAACTTCTTTTTTTTTTTCATTACAACAATAATGAACCCATTTAAATCTTCCGGCATGCGTTTAAGGGTTACGAAATTATCAATAAATCGTTTAGTTACTAAGCCAACGTCAAAATGTTACGTGCGCATGCATTAGCCTTGCTAGGGGGGGGGGGGCTAAGGGAGCGACCATTAGATAATTATGCTGGTCGCCATGGAACTCAACGCCCAAGGAGTACATAAAGTGGCACTTATGCACTTATATTATCGTGCTATTTTTTAAAATAGTATTTTCATGTTAAATTCAAATTTTACAATATGTTTTTCTTTTATTAATTTGTTAAGTGAAAGTACGGTTTCTAATGCGAGGAAAATCTAGCCCCCCCCCCCCAAAAAAAAGGGTACTCTGGATAATAACAAAACATTAAAATTGCCTCAGTCTCGAAAGATTTCTTCTCTACTGAACGAGGAAAAAAACGGGGAAGTGTAGTTCACCTTCTGTTTCTCTCCCCCTCTCTCTTCCTCTCTTAATATCTCTTTCTATCCATCTCTCCCTTTCCCTCTCTCAATCTATCTTTCTCTCTATATCACCCTCTCCATCTCTCTTTGAGCCCCTTTCTCTCTCTCCCTCTATCTCTCTCCTTTCCTCTGTCTCATCCCTCTCTGTTTCTAACTCTCCCCCTCTCTCTGTTTATCTATCAATCCCTTTATCTCTCTATCTCCTTCTCTTTCTCTATTTTCCTCTCACTTTCTCTTTCCTATCAATATATCTTCCTCTCTATCTGTTCATCTCTAATCCCTCATCCTATTTTAATCTCCTAAATTAATTACAGTGAATAAGGCATTGTCAAAACATGGATAAATCCTATTTTAGTCACCTAATTTACTGACTGTGAGAATAGAAGTTATTTGGAAATTACTGCTACCTTGAACAGCAAACAAAATGACGTAGCCTTAGCCATTGCTGCTTGAGGAATACCTGCGACATTGCTGCCAAGTAGAAGAATTATTTATTCTACTTTAAAACATTCAATTTTTCAAAAATCTCATGTTCGACATCTCCAAAACATCCAATATGGGGAAAAATATTGCAGAAATGCAAACTTGTTGTTTAGGATCAATGCACAATGGTACGCAAAAAATGACTTGAGGCTCTTGGTCGATCCTTGCAAGATTTGCGTGGCAATGTCAGACCATTTGGGAATGCAGTAATATTGCTTGCAGGAGATTTCAGACAAATGTTACCTGTTATTCTCCAATCAACACCAGCAGATGAAATAAATGCTTGCCTCAAATACTCTACTTTTTTGTTCCATGTGAAGACATTAAACTTAACTCAAAATATGCATGTCCAGTTGCCGACTGTTCGATCCGCACAAAAACTTTTGCATCACTTGTGGGAAATTGGGTACGAAAAAGTGCCAGCTGATCAGAGTTAAGGGTAAAATTCTTTGACTTTTAACTTCTGTAATTTCTGTAATTTTATTTCATCAAAAGAATAGTTAATAAAAAGCGCATCGAAGCACAAAAACTAGGAACTCGAGACTTCTGGAAAATCTACAACAGTGTAGTAAATAATGGGCAATCAACAATTCCCCCACTAACCAACAATCACGAGGTTGTCTCCTCAACAACCGACAAGGCTAACATGCTTGCCAGTCGGTTTGCCTCAAACTCCACACTGGACCCTTCCAACCACCCCCTACCTGACTTTCCTATGCGGACAGACGCCACACTAGACGATCTGAAAACCACCCCTGCTCAGGTGCATGCTATCATAAAAAACCTTGACACCTCAAAAGCATGTGGACCCGATCTTATCCCAGCTGTGCTATTAAAAAAGTGCTCAGCCGAAGTAGCTCCAGTTCTCTCCAAACTCTACAACAAATGTCTTAATGAAGCTTGCTTTCCGGGCTGTTGGAAAACTGCTTCTGTTGTACCAGTATTCAAGAATTCTGGCGAAAGGACAGACCCATCAAATTATCGCCCCATTAGCCTCCTCCCACTTTTTGCCAAAATATTTGAGACCATAATTAACCATGCTCTAGTCCATCATCTTACAGATGCTAAACTACTGACTGACAAACAATATGGATTTAGACAAGCCCGTTCCACAGCAGACATCCTCACCGTGATCTCTGAACGTATATACCAATCACTGGATAAAGCGGGGGAAGGCAGAGCGGTAGCTCTAGATATATCTAAGGCTTTTGACAGGGTATGGCATGAGGGTCTCCTCAGTAAAATCAGATCATACGGTATCACTGGTAGAATACTTAACATAATTAAATCCTTCTTAGATAAGAGAAAAATCCAGGTAGTCCTCGACGGTCGCACATCTAAACAATATGATATAAATGCGGGAGTGCCCCAGGGTTCTATCCTTGGACCTCTATTGTTCCTAATATTCATAAATGACCTCCCCGACAACATTGCCTCTGAGATGGGTATATATGCTGATGACACTACACTCTATGGCAGACACGACAGGAAGACGAATGAACACATTTCTAAAGAAATGGCAGAAACACTAGAGGAAGACCTCCAATCTGTAGTGGAATGGGGACAAAAGTGGTTGGTCGCGTTCAATGCTGCCAAGACTAAACTAGTTTCATTCAATAATTACAAGAAACCCTCTCTACCACCAATAGCAATGGCCAACGACTCTTTATCTGAGAGTCCATCTTTCAAACTCCTTGGCCTAACGTTCACAGGAAACATGAGTTGGAACAATTACATTGAAGGCATTGCCAGGGCCGCTGCAAGAAAGGTAGGCTCTCTCTACCGTGCTAGAAAACTACTAACACCCGAAAGTATCCTGTACCTCTATAAGGCCACCATTCGCCCATGTATGGAGTATTGCTGCCACATCTGGGCTGGTGCATCTGCTACTAGTCTCTCGCTCCTTGACAAGGTTCAAAAGAGAGTCTCAAACCTGATAGGCCCTGAACTGGCATCTAAGCTTCAGCCTCTGTCCCATCGACGAAATGTTGCATCCCTCTGCCTTTTCTACAAGTATTTTAGTGGTGAATGCTCTGACGAACTGCAATCACTTGTGCCCCCACGATGCGAGCACCCTCGACAAACCCGACAGGCTACTAGATCCCACCCCCACACTGTAGAGGTCCCTAGATGTAAAAGATCTTTTTACTCCAATAGTTTCTTCCCCAGAACCGCAAGACTCTGGAATTCCATTCCAGGTCCCTGCTTCCCCAACAGTACTGACGTGCAGAAGTTCAAGTGTAACGTGAACCGACACCTTGCTGCCCAAATCCCTACATAGTACCCCAGTAGTTGTTGCCCCTGATAGTAGCCCCTTACACCAAAGTGGCAATTTGCCTTGTTTGGGGTGAAAATGTAATAAAAAAATAAAAAAATAAAAAAAAAATATTCAAAATATAAGAATTCCATTTGACTGAGTGAATGAGCTATTCTTGCAGGTCAATACAAAGATGCCCATGAACTTAACGCTATTATTCAATGTAAAGTTCCAAGTGAGGTAGTCAAATACAAATCCATCGACACTGTTGTGAAAGCAGATAAAGTGGTTAATTATCCAACAGCTATATTTGCCAGGGATGCCACCGCATGTATTGCAACTGAAATTTGGTGTACTAATTATCATGTTGTGAAATATAAACCAATCCAAGCTTTGCAATGGCACATAGCTTGCAGTAAAAAAAAATTAACAAACAATATCATAGAAACAACAATCTTAACAGGACCTTCACAGATGAATATATCTTCATTCCATGCATTCCTATGATTCCACCGAATACATCATTACACTTTAGGAAATTGAACTTTCCAATTTTATTGTCATTTGCAATAATCATCAACAAAGCGCAGGGAACAATCTTTACAGTTGTGGGCCTTACAGTTACACACTGACTGTTTTTTCACATCGACAATTTATATTACGTATTCAAGAGTCACCAAACCGGAAAATCTCTATATCAGCTAAGAAAATGAAACAACAAAAACTGTGTACCCATGCAAAATGGAAAATTAAACCTATAAGAAACATACTTTTTCTCATTTTGGAACTTTTTCCATTGCGCCAATTTGAGCCACAGCAATGCGTGGCAGGGTACAGCTAGTATATATATATATATATATATATATATATATATATATATATATATATATATATATAACTACTTCATTTAGTCACATAAAATTAATATTCGAAAGTATAAATTTATGCGTAAACTTTAAGTATTTACTTCAAAAGTGCTCAATATGTAGGTAGAGCTAGTTAGTAAGTTATAAAATATATATGACGATTAAGTTACTCTGAATATTCCACGTTTCATCCACTCTAGGACTCTTCAAGCTTATGCGCGAATTTTGTGGTTGTCTGTCGTTTTTATATACGCACCTTCTATTGAGATTTTAGTTAGCCAATCAGCTTTTAAGTATCCACCGCGCAGTAGACATACTTAAAAGATAACCCTACTCCAATATACGTGAACCGTACGTCCAATCACCCACCATAAATTATAAAACAGATTCCTAACGATCGTAAGTAGACTCAGTAATAACTCAAGCGATGAAAATGCATTTAACAGATCAACTAATATCTATGAAATAGCCCTAAAAATAGTGGATACAAAAATATCGATATAAGCAACAAAACACCAATAACTATAATATTAAAAATAGAAGAAAAAGAACTATAATTTGTATACGGCCTTATACAATCAAATGTTAAAAACAAAACTTGGTAAGAAATTTCTAGATCTTATTGAAAAACACTTTCCCACAACCAACCCCTTACACGAAATTTTCAATAAAAATAACTTAAAGTTATCCTACATCTGCTGCGAAAATTTAGAGATGATAATTAAAGCACATAATAACAAAATATTAAATAAAAACAATGTAAACCACAACAAAATAAACAATAAAAAAGTAGATACCATGACAAAAATAAATCTAACACTAGCAGAAATAATAATAATAATAATAATAACAACAATAATAATGATGATAATAATAATAATAATAATAATAAACCAACCCCGGACAACAACAACCATACTAGAAATAAAAATAAAAATACTAATAACGAACAAGATCAATGCAACTGTAGGCACCACACACTTTGCCTACTTCAAAATAAATGTCTAACCAAAAGCGTAGTTTACCGGGCCACAATATTTGCGAAAGAAACCCCGAATAACAAGAAATATTACATAGGTATGACTTCCTTAGATTTCAAAACTCGATATTATGACCACAAAAGTAGATTCAACAATAAAAACACCGTATGAAAACAACGCTAGCAAATAAATACTGGGAATTCAAGGAAAGCGGGCATTCTTCGGTAGTCGAATGGAAAATAATAAGACAAGCTACCACATGTAGAGATCTAGACGACCCATGTAGATTATGCCTTCTTGAAAAATTTGCTATCCTGTACTTTAAAGAACCCCAACATCTATTAAACTGTAGAAGAGAAGTAGTGATCAACTGTGTTCACAAGATAAAATTTACTCTAGGATAGCGATACAAAATAATTTTAAAACTAACAAAAAGAATAGAAAATAAACAAATAAATTAAATAAACATAAATATGCATAAACTATCACACACACGCATATATATATATGTTTATATATATATATATATATGTACATATTTATATATATAAACTAACATAAAAAATAAATAAAAATCCTAACCTAGATTTAAAACAGGTCAAGAAACTAGATATCCAGGATAAATAGAGCACACCCAAAGAAACAGGTCAACCAGAGGTCAAATAGGACTTTGTCTGGTAAGTGCATGTTCATTGGCTGATAGGAAGGGCGCGGTGGATACTAGAAAGCTGATTGGCTAACTAAAATCTCAATAGAAGGTGCGTATATAAAAACGACAGACAACCACAAAATTTGCGCATAAGCCTGAAGAGTCCTGGAGTTGATTAAATGCGGAATATTCAGTGTAGCTTAATCACCATATATATTTTATAACTTACTATATATATATATATATATATATATATATATATATATATATATATATATATATATATATATATATATGTATATATACTTCAGAATAATTTTATTTAACAATCAATTGGTATGAAAACCTGTGATTATAAGATTTATAAAATATTACTGGCAGTAATATTCTATAAGTATTATCCAATCTAAATACGAATTGCTCGATATGCAAGATAAAACAAATAAATTAAATTGTGATTCAATGAATTTCAAAAAAAACCCTTATCGAAATGAAGTGTTTGAGGTTCATAGCAAAGATTCTGGTTATTCTAAGCAAGACAAAGAATACTTTAGAAGATTAATCTCCTTAACCTGTTTTTTTTTTAATTACATTTTCACTCCAAACAAGGCAAATTGCCACTTTGGTGTAGGGGGCTACTATCAGGGGCAACAACTACTGGGGTACTATGTAGAGATTTGGGCAGCAAGATGTCGGTTCACGTTACACTTGAACTTCTGCACGTCAGTACTGTTGGGGAAGCAGGGATCTGGAATGGAATTCCAGAGTCTAGCGGTTCTGGGGAAGAAACTATTGGAGTAAAAAGATCTTTTACATCTAGGGATCTCTACAGTGTGGGGGTGGGATTTAGCAGCCTGTTGGGTTTGTCAAGGGTGCTCACGTCGTGGGGGCACAGGTGAGTGTAGTTCGTCAAAGTATTCACCATTAAAATACTTGTAGAAAAGGCAGAGTGATGCAACATTTCGTCGATGGGACAGAGGCTGAAGCTTAGATGCCAGTTCAGGGCCTATCAGGTTTGCGACTCTCTTTTGAACCCTGTCAAGGAGCAAGAGACTAGTAGCAGATGCACCAACCCAGATGTAACAGCAATACTCCATACATGGGCGAATGGTGGCCTTATAGAGACCAACCACTTTTGTCCCCATTCCACCACAGATTGGAGGTCTTCCTCTTGTGTTTCTGCCATTTCTTTAGTAATGTGTTCATTCGTCTTCCTGTCGTGCCTGCCATAGATTGTAGTGTCATCAGCATATATACCCATCTCTGAGGCAATTTTGTCGGGGAGGTCATTTATGAATATCAGGAACAATAGAGGTCCAAGGATAGAACCCTGGGGCACCCCCGGATTTATATGATATTGTTTAGATGTACGACCGTCGAGGACAACCTGGATTTTTCTCTTATCTAAGAAGGATTTAATTATGTTAAGTATTCTACCAGTGATACCGTATGATCTAATTTTCCTGAGGAGACCCTCATGCCATACCCTGTCAAAAGCCTTAGATATATCTAAAGCTACCGCTCTGTCCTCCCCCGCTTTGTCCAATGAATGGTATATACTTTCAGAGATTACAGTTAGGATGTCTGCTGTGGAACAGGCTTGTCTAAATCCATATTGTTTGTCATTCAGAAGTTTAGCATCTGTAAGGTGATGGGCTAGAGCATGGTTAATTAAGGTCTCAAATATTTTGCCAAAAAGTGGGAGGAGGCTAATGGGTCGATAATTTGATGGGTCAGTCCTTTCGCCTATAAGGTTTCGATGTCTACC
Source organism: Euprymna scolopes (assembly GCF_053919585.1). Taxonomy (NCBI): domain Eukaryota; kingdom Metazoa; phylum Mollusca; class Cephalopoda; order Sepiida; family Sepiolidae; genus Euprymna; species Euprymna scolopes. Next base: position 31,815,595 of record NC_136522.1, read on the forward strand.
ATCTCATCAGAGGAGAGAAAATATTAGCAAATATTTATAAAGGTATGTACCTTATTTGCTAAAGTCAGTGAGACATGGAAAGTCAAAGTCAAAACAATTAATTAATCAGAAGTCCTGTAGCAAGAGGATTTGAAGAAAAGGATATGAAAATTGTAGATCCAGATTGCGTGGTAAAATCCAAGTGAACGTTCTTTAAAGCAGTTGGGTAATAGAATCGAAGTTGTATATTGGGTAATCCGCATAGCTAAGTAGATATCCGAGTCGGGCAAGTTCTTCTTTAAATTGGTTTATGGGTTCAGCGAAAATAATTCAAAGTCTGGTGGAAGCCTTATCATTAGAAGTCTATATTATTATTAGTGGGGTGAGGTGTTAGCTGTAGGGAGAGGAGGTAATGGTGAAAGGCAAGAAGTGGGGTAAACACATGTGTATATATCTATACACACACACACACACACATACATACATATATATATATATATATATATATATATATATATATATATATATATATATATATATATATCAGAAGAGATATATCTTTAAATAAAGTTCAAAGACCCATAAATAAGTTTGACCGGTCGCTTAATTAAGGTCAGGTTGTGTACTGGATATGGAGACAAGGCCGGGAAAGAAAAGGGGAATAAGAAGAAACATAGAGATAAGAATAAAAAAAAAAGGAGAGGCCAAAACGCAAATGGAATAATGCGTTTTTTCAAAATTTATACTAGTTTCATCTTAATTTCATTTGTCAGTTTAAATAAATCGACTTAGTCCAGTCAACTCAGTTATATGTATGCGTGCATGTATATATATATATATATATATATATATATATATATATATATATATATATATATATATATTTGTATGTACGTATGTGTGTATGTGAATACATGTGTAGAAAATCTTTTCCCAGTTAAACTTTTTATGGGTCTTTGAACTTTATTTATAGATCTCTTCTGCTTTGTATATATATATATATATATATATATATATATATATATATATATATATATACATATATATATATGTGTGTGTGTGTATGTGTGTATATGTATGTATATATGTGTGCGAGTTTGTATATATAGATATATTTATACACATGTGTTCACCCCACTTCTTAAATAAAAAACTATTCTGGAGAATATTAAGTTCCCTCCAAAAAAGGTTGAGCTTTATTATCCCTCCTAAATATGTTCGACAAATAATACTTACCACTTTCCGCTAAAAATATACCTATTCCCTGTAAACGGTTATACATACATAAGCTTGTACAGGCCATTAACAATTTCTAATAAATGTCAGATGGAAAGCCTACCACTTTGACCAAAACACTAACAAGAAAAACATAATAAGAAATAAGTTCAACACCCTGAAACACTTAAAATGGGCCTTCCAGTTAACTCTAATATTGAACAGAAGAAATTACAAAGAAATGCTGCTAAATTCTACGTGCTTAAAACAAATCAACACCCTATGTTTAACCCAGAACTTGAACATTTTAAAAACATGTGATTGATTTAGTCAAAAATATAAAATTTAAGAATAACAGGCATAATCTAACAGTACCACTAGGAAAATAAATAATTTTGCTACAAAAATCAGTAAAAGTTCACATATATTTGTTCCAGCCGATAGAACCAAAAACTATTATAAACTAGAATATTGTAATTATAAGGAATTTATATACAAAGAATTAAACAAATTCTATAAACCTGCCCCCGAAAACAAAATAGATGAAATCAACTTAGAAACTAAAAACTTACTTATCCTTATGAATATCCATGAACATACAGAAATTGTCACTCCTGCCACTCCCAGATTTACATTGAAAGACCACAAAAAAACTTCCACGAAAACCCTTCCATTAGACTAATTTGTCCATCCAGATCGGATATTGGTCTAGTAAGCAAGAAAATCTTAGATAGAATCATACCTTCCATTAGAGACAAAGTTAAATTCCCACTGTGACAATGTACTGACTCAGTTATAAATTGGTTTTTAAAACTTAAGGATAAGCAACAACTAAGCTTTATCACTTTCGATATAAATAATTACTATCACCTAATCTCCCCAATACTATTAATAAGGCACTAATATTTGCAAAAAAAAACATTCGGACATAACGGATTTAGAAATTAAATTAATCTGATTATCCAGACGATCCCTAATAAGTTTTGAAGGTAATTTTTGGACAACGAAAGATACTCCTAATGAATTCAACATAATAATGGGATCATCCGATAGTGCATAAGTAACAGACTTAGTGGGGCTTTATTTATTAAAAGAAATTAGTATAGAATTCAACAACACGCAAGAGGGGGGCTATACAGGGATGACGCATTATTCGTCTCCACCTTGAGGCCAAGACAATTCAACAACACTATCAAAAAACGGCATGAATTTTTCAAAAACTTTGGATTAACAAGCGATATCGGCCCAAATAAAAAAACATTTAACTTTTTAGATGTGTTTTTAAATCTATGTTGTTATGATTTAATTTGTTGTTAAGAGTTATCCCCCTTGGGATTGACATTCATAATAAAAGCGCCCTCTGTTTCATTTTCCCGCTCGATCCTTTCAAGAGCGTACGTGTATTTTACAGTTAATAAAACCTTTCTAAAAGGCAATTCTTTACTTACTGATACTATTCACTTCAATTTTATTAACTGTAAAAAAAAAAATAATAATAATAATGGATCGAATCTTACGTCCCGACAGATTCGAGGTGGAACCTACATGCCCTAATTCCGAAAAATCCTATAGGCATTGGAAATTAACCCTCCAGAATTATATCCGCTCACATAATAACGGATTAATCGAAAACACTTCAGATAATTTCTTTGCCTTGATCAATTGTATTTCAGCCTCTGTTTTCGATTTAATAAGCGATAAAACCGACTACGATAGTGCATTAAGAACATTGGACGCCGCTTATTTAAAACCTGAAAATATTGTTTATAATAGATATCGATTGATGACGACGAAGCAACAAACAACACAAAATATAGATGCCTTCATACTACAATTGGAAATGCTTGCCAAAACATGTAACTTCGAAGCGGTTTCTGCTGAAGAAAACAAAAATCAATACATTCGGGAAGCTTTCATCGGCGGAATTTCTTCTTCGTCCATCCGACAACGACTGTTAGAAAAACCCATCCTGACTTTACAAGACACATATGCCACGGCCAGATCTCTTGAACAAGCAGAAAAGCATTCGATAAGCTACGCAAATAACTTTACTGTAGCAGCTACAAATAATCCTTCGGGCTACAATCGTATAGCTGTGACTAAAGAAAATATGCATCCAAAAGGGGTTTGTTTTTTCTGTGGAAAATCACGTCATCCTCGATATTTATGTCCTGCACGAAACGCCGAATGTAAAAAATGCAAAATAAAATGGTCATTGGGCTAAAGTGTGTAAATCTTCTATTTCTAACACTCATACTGCTGTTCTTTATGACGACTCTGACTACCCCTCACCTTCTCTATCCTGACTAGGAACTAACTCCAAAGATGTCACATTCACTCAATGCCAAATTAACGGGCACTTCATGAACGCTATGGTGGACTCCGGCAGTGTAAAAACATTCATTAATGAAAATACTGCTAAAAAACTTAAACTCTTCACAATACCTAAAAACAAAACTATAGCTCTGGCTGCTTCCGATCAACATGCTAAAATAACTGGCGAAGCTGTCGTGGATTTAATACTGAAAGATAAAACCCATTCTGGAATAACAATTGAAATCATTGAAAACCTTTTCATTGATTTAATAATCGGAAAAGATATTTTAAAAAAATATAAAAAAGTAACACTTAAATTCGACGGTCCTAGAGACAAACTTATAATTGGAGCTATAAACACGAATAATTTTTTTCCTACCATAAACGTTCCACCCCCTCCTCTCTTTTCTAATCTTTCTCCTCATACTACTCCTATTGCGACAAAATCCCGACGTTACACTTTTGCCGCCAACAAATTCATAAAAGAAGAGACTGCTAGAATGTTGAAAGAAGGCATAATTGAACCTTCGATATCTCCGTGGCGAGCGCAGGTTCTTGTAACTTCGAATGAGAATCATAAGAAAAGAATGGTAGTCGACTACAGCGATACCATCAATAGATTCACGGAACTAGACGCTTACCCAATGCCTAATATCAATAAGATGGTAGACGACATCGCTCAATATAACATCTTCTCTACTCTCGACCTAAAATCTGCTTATCACCAAATACCTATAAATCATGCTGATCGTAAATTCACTGCGTTTGAAGTAAGTGGCAAACTTTTTCAATTTACTCGTCTTCCTTTTGGCGTCACCAATGGAGTAAGTGCTTTCCAGAGGAGCATAGACTATATTATAGAAAAAGAAAATCTAACCGATACCTTTGTGTATGTTGATAACGTAACTATATGTGGGAAAAATCAAGAACACGATTACAATCTTCAAAAATTCTACAAAATTGCTAAACAATATAACATCACTTTAAATGAAAATAAAAGCATAATTTCTTCTAGTTCTATTACTCTACTCGGCTACACCATAGAAAATAATCAAATAGCTCCCGATTATCAAAGACTAAAACCATTACTCGAAATGCCACCTCCACTGAATCTTAAATCTCAAAAAAGAATAGTTGGAATGTTTTCCTATTACTGCAAATTCATTAAAAAATTTTCAGATAAAATTTTATTACTGAATCAAAACAAAGAATTTCCACTACCTCCATCTGTATTAAAATCTTTTCAAACATTGAAAAATGATCTAAAAGACGCCACTTTAATAACGGTAGATCCAAATAAAGAATTTGAAGTAGAAACGGACGCTAGTAACTATTGCATTGCTGCAACACTAAATCAAGAAGGTCGTCCTATTGCATTTTTTTCAAGAACTCTCAATACTAACGAAATTAAGCACCATGCAGTAGAAAAAGAGGCAGCCGCTATTGTAGAAGCTCTCCGTAAGTGGCGACATTTTCTACTCGGCAGGCACTTTAAAGTCATTACAGATCAGAAGAGCATCAGCTTCATATTCGACAATAAAAGAAAATCTAAAATTAAGAATGACAAAATATGTCGTTGGCGTATAGAATTATCCCAATACAATTTCACTATAGTTTATCGACCTGGACCTGAAAATATTGCTGCTGACACATTCTCTCGCATCTCTGCTCTTACTTACAATCTACAAGATCTTCGTGATTTACATAAACAATTATGTCATCCTGGTGTTTCAAGATTAAGCCATTTTATAAGAACGAGGAACCTCCCTTTTACTTTGGATCAAATTAAGAATATTCCTGACTCTTGCTCATCCTGTCAATTACTGAAACCCAAATTCGCCAATACCAATGGAGGGACTCTCATTCAAGCCATATTACCTTTTCAACGATTAAATCTTGATTTTAAAGGCCCTCTACCTACTTCTATACATGGCAACAAATATCTACTTACTCTAATTGATGAGTATTCCCGTTTTCCTTTCGCTTTTCCTTGCAGAGATATGACAAGCAAAACCATTATCCACTGTCTAAACAAACTCTTTTCAATTTTTGGTTTGCCTGACATGATACATACTGACCGTGCTTCTGATTTCTTAGCAAGAGAAATAAAGGATTTTTTACACAAAAAAGGAATTGCTACTTCTAAAACAAGTAGGTATCATCCTGAAGGTAATGGACAGATTGAAAAACTCAACGGTACCTTATGGAAGGCCATTCAAACAACATTACATTCTAATCAAATGAAACTACCTTATTGGGAAGACATACTACCGGACGCACTTCATTCAATTAGATCATTACTTTGTACTGCCACTAATATGACTCCCCATGATAGACTTTTTAAATATAGTCGTAAATCTGCTTCCGGAATTTCAATTCCTTCTTGGGTTAAACCAGGCCCAATATATATTAGAAACCACACTAAAACAAGTAAACATGACCCTCCTGTAACGCCTGCCACCCTAATAGATGTCAACCCCCACTACGCTTATGTTCAACTACCTTCTGGTACTGAAACCACTGTCAACGTTCGAGACTTAGCTCCAAACTCATCAAATGAAGAAAACTCTAATAATAATCCTACTACTTCAGAGACTTTATTTGAACCTTCTACTAATGAAAACATTGGTCATGAGGAAGACAAAAATCAATCGTCTGATCTTGAAGAAAATCAGATTTCACTAAAAAATAATACTGAAAATCAGCATTCCTGCCAATCTGTGCGGAGGTCATCCCGAGTTCGACAATTCCCTAGTAAATATAAGGATTTTGTGACTAAATACTGAAAAAACTGCAGTTTGGGTTAATATGTTATTTGTAAATAAAATGATTCTTATGTGATTGTAAAAAAAAAAAAAAAAATTTGTCTATAATTAATTACCCCTTACTTGAATACTTTAGGACGGGGAAAATGTTATGATTTAATTTGTTGTTAAGAGTTATCCCCCTTGGGATTGACATTCATAATAAAAGCGCCCTCTGTTTCATTTTCCCGCTCGATCCTTTCAAGAGCGTACGTGTATTTTACAGTTAATAAAACCTTTCTAAAAGGCAATTCTTTACTTACTGATACTATTCACTTCATATGTTATGAATCTTACACCCCGTACCATAAACCAAATCTAAACCTATTTTATGTACACAAACAATCTAATCACCCAAAGTCAGTAATCAAAGCAATAGTTCCATCTATCTCCAAAAGAATATCAAATTTATCAGCTGACAAAAAAGCCTTTGGCCAGGTATCGACATTCTACAACAATGCTTTAAGGAATTCAGGGTATAAAAACGCATAGAATATTACAAAAACCCTTTAGCGAGAAAACTAAATTCAGTAATTACCCATATGACAATAAAAACTAACAACAACAAAATAAGCCAAACTGTTCCTAACAATATAAATCTCTTCACTAATTACACAGCCCCCTACACAATCCCAAACCAAAAACAATTTAATAAGAAGAGAAAAGTAAGACGTAAAAAAGCCATTTCGTTCAATCCTCCTCTCAGCTCCAATATACAAACTAACATTCCAAAAGAATTTTTCAGAATAGTGGAAAAATCCTTCAAATACCCTCATAAGTCTAGTACCATATTAAACAAAAAACCCATAAAATTTTCATACTCCACAATACCTAATCTAACATAGAAAATAATTTCGACAAATAACAGGAAAATTAAACAAGCGCTGGACATACCAGTTGACCCAGTAACAAATGTAACTGCCAAAATAAAAATGAATGGCCTCTTAATATCGATTGCATACACAAAGACGTGGTATACGCCTGCACAGTCACGCAATTACAAAAACATGCAAACAACCAAACAAATGAAGCAAACAATGAATATAGTTGAAGCACTCAGGACGCAAGCATACATAGGGAAACATGTGGTGAGGGCTCTAATAATAACAACAGAAACAATAACAGCCAGGCTAACGTATCCAATAATGTAATTTCCAGTGAAGACCAAAATAGGATTAACCATCACCCGAGCTATGAATCTTCAGGCCCCCTCTTAACTCAGCCCTAAATATAAGACTCACTAGCAATGGGACTGATGAACAAATAAACAATAATAAAAAAAAGGAAAACATTTACATATATAGATGCATCATCAATCTTAATAAAAGTAAGAATTTCAAACCACCTACATTCCTTCAGAAATGAAAGATCTCAAAACAATGATAATAATAATAATAATAATACATCCTTAACTAAATTAATCAATAGCCTAGAGGACAAGAACATTCCCTATTCAATTAAATGGAGCATACTGAATAAATCTAGATCATATGCACCAGGGGACAAATTTTGCAATCTTTGTATATCTGAAGCAGTTAACATCATCACCTTCAACAAACCCATAATAAATAGCAAGAATGAACTAGTATCCAGATGTAAGCACAAGAAAAAATTTAAATGCAGCCATCTTAAAATAAAATAACACACACTCTCTGTATAAATGTAAATGGGTAAAAACATAATACTAAATACACATCATTTTTGGCTAAAATATAAAGTAAAATTTTGCTAATAAAAAAGTGTTTTCTAAAGATAGTTTTTAATCATCTCTTCTAACTTTTTCTTATTGTTGATTTACATGTTAAGTGGGGACTCACTATACGCACATTAACATACTACACTTTAATTTCTTACACGTAATTTGCACTCTGAGATCTTGTTAGAATAGTATTTCCTAAAATATGTAGCTTCCCAATTAAAGAGTTTATAATTTTCGCCCCTATCTACTAATAATAAATGGAGTTAACATTCCCCATTGCAAGGTAATTCCCAGATCCGCACATGTAAATAAGAAAGAACTATACTCAATGATGCGTCATCCCTTTTGGTTCTGAAGTAATTCAATTCTATAGCCATAGTAACACAACCCTAATCTTCTCGTCTTCTTAATGTTAATTAGCAGTGTAGGGGCTAAAAATTGGTTTTCTTTTTTATGATAATTGTAGTTATGTTACCTACACTGATTATTATTATAACTAATAGTATGACTATTGGTATACTTTCTTTATGTCTAAATCTATACTTTTGTATATATGAGTGTATATGTAGGTAAATATGGGTGTGTAAGTATGGATATATTGTGCAAGCGTGCGTACTTGTGTGCATGTGTATATGTACGGGTATCTATATGTATGCGTGCATGTATGTGTACATGTATATATATATATACATATAATTATATGTACGCATGTGTGTGTGAATACATGTGTAGAAAACCTTTTCCCAGTTAAATATTATTAAATAGTATAATGTAATTGATAATACCGTTCTTTAGACACTTTTCAGTAAGGTATTATTATTTTTTTGAATTATTTTTATCTTTATTTGTTGATTTATTTTTTATTTAACATCGAACCATTACTGTTAGGATCATAGCATAAAAATAAAACGTTCTATAAATACGTTTAGCCTTGGTGTTACAATTCACTCATAAACATTAGCATGTTGTAAACATTTATTTCAATGCTCCCCCTTAAGGGAATCTATAAATGTGAATAAAATTAACAAGAATAGTACCTTATGGAATAATACATATAACTTGAGTTGACTGGACTAATTCGATTTAAACTGACAAATGAAATTAAGATGAAACTAGTATAAATTTTGAAAAAATGCATTATTCCATTTGCATTTTGGCCTCTCCTTTTTTTTTTTATTCTTATCTCTTTGTTTCTTCTTATTCCCCTTTCTTTCCCGGCCTTGTCTTCATATCAAGTACACAACCTGACCTTAATTAAGCGACCAGTCAAACTTTTTTATGGGTCTTTGAACTTTATTTAAACATATATCCCTTCTGATATATATATATATATATATATATATATATATATATATATATATATATATATATATATATATTACTTGTGTATTGTTATATAAACATGTTTACATCCCGCTGCTACAAACAGCCACTTGTTTCAATCAAACAACAGATATCATCAGGCAGCGACTTGACTATTCAAATGTTCCATGAATAATGGATTTTTTGGGGGGTAGGAACTCTTTAAAGGTTGGAGTTAAAAAACCCTAAAACACAGAACTTTAATTATAAGATGTAAAGAGGGAGGGGCAATCTAAAGAAAACTCAAAAAATACTATGGAGAGAGAATGATGAGGAGGAGAAAAAAGAAATAGAGAAAGAAAATAAATAGAGAAATATATATATATATATATATATATATATATATATATATATATATATATATATAATATGGAGAAGAAAAAAGAAAAAACGATATAAAGGGTTATTATAAAGAAAAACAAGTGCTTGAAGAGAAAAGAAAGAATGATGAAATATAGTTAAAGAGAGAAAGAGAGAAAGTAAGAATTAATAGGACCGGAAGCTAAAATGTTGAGAGGATATAGAAAAAGAAAAAGATCTGCGTGTCAACTCATATATGGACAATTATACATTTCAATAACGAGACGCAGCACAGACAAAAATACAATCATAGCCTTAAAAAGTGTACATGTCAAAAGAGACAGCGAATGTAAGCGACGAACATATTTATCATCTCACATGCGTCCACGAGTAATATCAACGCAGTTTAAACATACGTCTACAATTAATTAAGCCCTTTATACTAAATGATATATGTTTAAAGTGTTCACGTTTATATTAAGTAAATATATAAAAATAATGATAAAAACAATATTAAAATTATTAATAAAATAATAATAGTAATAATAAAAAAATATTAATAGTAATAATAATAATAATAATAAAGCAGAATAAAATTAATATTTATTATCTTTTTTATATAACATATTTAGCCATAAGTGGGGACGGAAGAAAGTAAATAGGACTAATAATTTGAAAGAATAATCTACTAATATTTATGTATATAAAAAGAATACAATTTAATAAGAAGAGAAAAGTAAGACGTAAAAAAGCCATTTCGTTCAATCCTCCTTTCATCTCCAATATAAAAACTAACATTCCAAAAGAATTTTTCAGAATAGTGGAAAAATCCTTCAAATACCCTCATAAGTCTAGTACCATATTAAACAAAAAACCCATAAAATTTTCATACTCCACAATACCTAATCTAACATAGAAAATAATTTCGACAAATAACAGGAAAATTAAACAAGCGCTGGACATACCAGTTGACCCAGTAACAAATGTAACTGCCAAAATAAAAATGAATGCCCTCTTAATAACGATTGCATACACAAAGACGTGGTATACGCCTGCACAGTCACGCAATTACAAAAACATGCAAACAACCAAACAAATGAAGCAAGCAATGAATATAGTCGAAGCACTCAGGACGCAAGCATACATAGGGAAACATGTGGTGAGGGCTCTATTAATAACAACAGAAACAATAACAGCCAGGCTAACGTATCCAATAATGTAATTCCCAGTGAAGACCAAAATAGGATTAACCATCACCCGAGCTATGAATCTTCAGGCCCCCTCTTAACTCAGCCCCCAGTATAAGACTCACTAGCAATGGGACTGATGAACAAATAAACAATAATAAAAAAAGGAAAACATTTACATATATAGATGCGTCATTAATCTTAATAAAAGTAAGAATTTCAAACCACCTACATTCCTTCAGAAATGAAAGATCTCAAAACAATGATAATAATAATACATCCTTAACTAAATTAATCAATAGCCTAGAGGACAAGAAAATTCCCTATTCAATTAAATGGAGCATACTGAATAAATCTAGATCATATGCACCAGGGGACAAATTTTGCAATCTTTGTATATCTGAAGCAGTTAACATCATCACCTTCAACAAACCCATAATAAATAGCAAGAATGAACTAGTATCCAGATGTAAGCACAAGAAAAAATTTAAATACAGCCATCTTAAAATAAAATAACACACACTCTTTGTATAAATGTAAATGGGTAAAACATAATACTAAATACAAATCATTTTTTACTAAAATCTAAAGTAAAACTTTGCTAATAAAAAAATGTTTTCTAAAGATAGTTTTTAATCATCTCTTCTAACTTTTTCTTATTGTTGATTTACATGTTAAGTGGGGACTCACTATACGCACATTAACATACTACACTTTAATTTCTTACACGTAATTTGCACTCTGAGATCTTGTTAGAATAGTATCTCCTAAAATATGTAGCTTCCCAATTAAAGAGTTTATAATTTTCGCCCCTATCTACTAATAATAAATGGAGTTAACATTCCCCATTGCAAGGTAATTCCCAGATCCGCACATGTAAATAAGAAAGAACTATACTCAATGATGCGTCATCCCTTTTGGTTCTGAAGTAATTCAATTCTATAGCCATAGTAACACAACCCTAATCTTCTCATATTCTTAATGTTAATTAGCAGTGTAGGGGCTAAAAATTGGTTTCCTTTTTTATGATAATTGTAGTTATGTTACCTACACTGATTATTATTATAACTAATAGTATGACTATTGGTATACTTTCTTTATGTCTAAATCTATACTTTTGTATATATGAGTGTATATGTAGGTAAATATGGGTGTGTAAGTATGGATATATTGTGCAAGCGTGCGTACTTGTGTGCATGTGTATATGTACGGGTATATATATGTATGCGTGCATGTATGTGTACATGTATATATATATACATATAATTATATGTACGCATGTGTGTGTGAATACATGTGTAGAAAACCTTTTCCCAGTTAAATATTATTAAATAGTATAATGTAATTGATAATACCGTTCTTTAGACACTTTTCAGTAAGGTATTATTATTTTTTTGAATTATTTTTATCTTTATTTGTTGATTTATTTTTTATTTAACATCGAACCATTACTGTTAGGATCATAGCATAAAAATAAAACGTTCTATAAATACGTTTAGCCTTGGTGTTACAATTCACTCATAAACATTAGCATGTTGTAAACATTTATTTCAATGCTCCCCCTTAAGGGAATCTATAAATGTGAATAAAATTAACAAGAATAGTACCTTATGGAATAATACATATAACTTGAGTTGACTGGACTAATTCGATTTAAACTGACAAATGAAATTAAGATGAAACTAGTATAAATTTTGAAAAAATGCATTATTCCATTTGCATTTTGGCCTCTCCTTTTTTTTTTTATTCTTATCTCTTTGTTTCTTCTTATTCCCCTTTCTTTCCCGGCCTTGTCTTCATATCAAGTACACAACCTGACCTTAATTAAGCGACCAGTCAAACTTTTTTATGGGTCTTTGAACTTTATTTAAACATATATCCCTTCTGATGATATATATATATATATATATATATATATATATATTACTTGTTTATTGTTATATAAACATGTTTACATCCCGCTGCTACAAACAGCCACTTGTTTCAATCAAACAACAGATATCATCAGGCAGCGACTTGACTATTCAAATGTTCCATGAATAATGGATTTTTTGGGGGGTAGGAACTCTTTAAAGGTTGGAGTTAAAAAACCCTAAAACACAGAACTTTAATTATAAGATGTAAAGAGGGAGGGGCAATCTAAAGAAAACTCAAAAAATACTATGGAGAGAGAATGATGAGGAGGAGAAAAAAGAAATAGAGAAAGAAAATAAATAGAGAAATATATATATATATATATATATATATATAATATGGAGAAGAAAAAAGAAAAAACGATATAAAGGGTTATTATAAAGAAAAACAAGTGCTTGAAGAGAAAAGAAAGAATGATGAAATATAGTTAAAGAGAGAAAGAGAGAAAGTAAGAATTAATAGGACCGGAAGCTAAAATGTTGAGAGGATATAGAAAAAGAAAAAGATCTGCGTGTCAACTCATATATGGACAATTATACATTTCAATAACGAGACGCAGCACAGACAAAAATACAATCATAGCCTTAAAAAGTGTACATGTCAAAAGAGACAGCGAATGTAAGCGACGAACATATTTATCATCTCACATGCGTCCACGAGTAATATCAACGCAGTTTAAACATACGTCTACAATTAATTAAGCCCTTTATACTAAATGATATATGTTTAAAGTGTTCACGTTTATATTAAGTAAATATATAAAAATAATGATAAAAACAATATTAAAATTATTAATAAAATAATAATAGTAATAATAAAAAAATATTAATAGTAATAATAATAATAATAATAATAATAAAGCAGAATAAAATTAATATTTATTATCTTTTTTATATAACATATTTAGCCATAAGTGGGGACGGAAGAAAGTAAATAGGACTAATAATCTACTAATATTTATGTATATAAAAAGAATACAATTTAATAAGAAGAGAAAAGTAAGACGTAAAAAAGCCATTTCGTTCAATCCTCCTTTCATCTCCAATATAAAAACTGACATTCCAAAAGAATTTTTCAGAATAGTGGGAAAATCCTTCAAATACCCTCATAAGTCTAGTACCATATTAAACAAAAAACCCATAAAATTTTCATACTCCACAATACCTAATCTAACATAGAAAATAATTTCGACAAATAACAGGAAAATTAAACAAGCGCTGGACATACCAGTTGACCCAGTAACAAATGTAACTGCCAAAATAAAAATGAATGGCCTCTTAATATCGATTGCATACACAAAGACGTGGTATACGCCTGCACAGTCACGCAATTACAAAAACATGCAAACAACCAAACAAATGAAGCAAGCAATGAATATAGTTGAAGCACTCAGGACGCAAGCATACATAGGGAAACATGTGGTGAGGGCTCTAATAATAACAACAGAAACAATAACAGCCAGGCTAACGTATCCAATAATGTAATTCCCAGTGAAGACCAAAATAGGATTAACCATCACCCGAGCTATGAATCTTCAGGCCCCCTCTTAACTCAGCCCTAAATATAAGACTCACTAGCAATGGGACTGATGAACAAATAAACAATAATAAAAAAAGGAAAACATTTACATATATAGATGCGTCATTAATCTTAATAAAAGTAAGAATTTCAAATCACCTACATTCCTTCAGAAATGAAAGATCTCAAAACAATGATAATAATAATACATCCTTAACTAAATTAATCAATAGCCTAGAGGACAAGAACATTCCCTATTCAATTAAATGGAGCATACTGAATAAATCTAGATCATATGCACCAGGGGACAAATTTTGCAATCTTTGTATATCTGAAGCAGTTAACATCATCACCTTCAACAAACCCATAATAAATAGCAAGAATGAACTAGTATCCAGATGTAAGCACAAGAAAAAATTTAAATGCAGCCATCTTAAAATAAAATAACACACACTCTCTGTATAAATGTAAATGGGTAAAAACATAATACTAAATACACATCATTTTTGGCTAAAATATAAAGTAAAATTTTGCTAATAAAAAAGTGTTTTCTAAAGATAGGTTCTTAATTTACATGTTAAGTGGGGACTCACTATACGCACATTAACATACTACACTTTAATTTCTTACACGTAATTTGCACTCTGAGATCTTGTTAGAATAGTATCTCCTAAAATATGTAGCTTCCCAATTAAAGAGTTTATAATTTTCGCCCCTATCTACTAATAATAAATGGAGTTAACATTCCCCATTGCAAGGTAATTCCCAGATCCGCACATGTAAATAAGAAAGAACTATACTCAATGATGCGTCATCCCTTTTGGTTCTGAAGTAATTCAATTCTATAGCCATAGTAACACAACCCTAATCTTCTCATATTCTTAATGTTAATTAGCAGTGTAGGGGCTAAAAATTGGTTTCCTTTTTTATGATAATTGTAGTTATGTTACCTACACTGATTATTATTATAACTAATAGTATGACTATTGGTATACTTTCTTTATGTCTAAATCTATACTTTTGTATATATGAGTGTATATGTAGGTAAATATGGGTGTGTAAGTATGGATATATTGTGCAAGCGTGCGTACTTGTGTGCATGTGTATATGTACGGGTATATATATGTATGCGTGCATGTATGTGTACATGTATATATATATACATATAATTATATGTACGCATGTGTGTGTGAATACATGTGTAGAAAACCTTTTCCCAGTTAAATATTATTAAATAGTATAATGTAATTGATAATACCGTTCTTTAGACACTTTTCAGTAAGGTATTATTATTTTTTTGAATTATTTTTATCTTTATTTGTTGATTTATTTTTTATTTAACATCGAACTATTACTGTTAGGATCATAGCATAAAAATAAAACGTTCTATAAATACGTTTAGCCTTGGTGTTACAATTCACTCATAAACATTAGCATGTTGTAAACATTTATTTCAATGCTCCCCCTTAAGGGAATCTATAAATGTGAATAAAATTAACAAGAATAGTACCTTATGGAATAATACATATAACTTGAGTTGACTGGACTAATTCGATTTAAACTGACAAATGAAATTAAGATGAAACTAGTATAAATTTTGAAAAAATGCATTATTCCATTTGCATTTTGGCCTCTCCTTTTTTTTTATTATTCTTATCTCTTTGTTTCTTCTTATTCCCCTTTCTTTCCCGGCCTTGTCTTCATATCAAGTACACAACCTGACCTTAATTAAGCGACCGGTCAAACTTTTTTATGGGTCTTTGAACTTTATTTAAAGATATATCTCTTCTGATATATATAACATGACATCCCCTTTAAGAAATTCGTTTCTTATCGTTGAGCACTTTCAGTTGAATTAAAGTCGGTCAATTTAGCTCTCATGCATAGATCACTCTCTGACTGACGTAAATGAACATTTAAAATTAAAATGTCTAAATTCGACGTTATTTCACGCGGTTAATGGTAACCGAATGGATTAAGTCTTCGCTAATCGAGCCAGAGATGTCTCGTGATGCGGGTTTCGAATCGTTCGACTGGTATTAATCGTGACACCCTGCACTTAAGATTCTCGAACGGATGAAACACTAGTGTCTGTAGGTATTTAATTATTATAGTAAAAAAATAATTATGATAGCCCCTTTAAGAAATTCGTTTCTTATCGTTGAGCACTTTCAGTTGAATTAAAGTCGATCAATTTAGCTCTTATGCCTAGATCACCCTATAACGATTAGATCACTCTCTGACTGACGTAAATGAACATTTAAAATTAAAATGTTTAAATTCGACGTTATTTCACGCGGTTAATGGTAGCCGAATGGATTAAGTCTTCGCTAATCGAGCCAGAGATGTCTCGTGATGCGGGTTTCGAATCGTTCGACTGGTATTAATCGTGACACCTGCACTGAAGATTCACGAAAGGATGAAACACTAGTGTCTGTAGGTATTTAATTATTATAGTAAAAAAATAATTATATATATATATATATATATAGAGAGAGAGAGAGAGAGAGAGAGAGAGAGAGTAGGAATTAGCAAAATGCGGGATCGGATTTTTTTATTATATATATATATATATATATATATATATATATATATATATATATATATATATATATATAAAATCCGATCCCGCATTTTGCTAATTCCTACCCTCTGATGAGAAGGAATGTATTTCTTCGAAACTCCGCGGATTAAGAACTATCCACTTATCTAGTGTTTCCTTTTCAGATTAAATATGTTTTAACTAATTTCAAAGTGTTTTTAACATGTTTTATTAACTGTTTGCTCGTATATATATATATATATATATATATATATATATATATATATATGTGTGTGTGTGTGTGTGTGTGTGTGTGTGTGTGTGTGTGCGTGTGTATGTATATATATAGATATATATATATACACATGTGTATAGATATATACACATGTGTTTACCCCACTTCTTGCCTTTCACCATTACCTCCTCTCCCTACAGCTAACACCTCACCCCACTAATAATAATATAGACTTCTAATGATAAGGCTTCCACCAGACTTGGAATTATTTTCGCTGGACCCATAAACCAATTTAAAGAAGAACCAACCCGACTCGGATATCTACTTAGCTATGCGGATTACCCAATATACAACTTCGATTCTATTACCCAATTGCTTTAAAGAACGTCCACCATGGATTTTATCACGCAATCTGGATCTACAATTTTCATATCCTTTTCTTCAAATCCTCTTGCTAAAGAACTTCTGACTAATTAATTATTTTGACTTTCCATGTCTCACTGACTTTAGCAAATAGGGTACATACCTTTATAAATATTTGCTAATATTTTCTCTCTTCTGATGAGATTGTAGACATCGAAACCCTATAGGTTAAGAAGATTAATTTTCCAAAGTATTCTTTGTCTTGCTTAGAATGATCAGAATCTTTGATATGAAACTCAAACACTTCATTTCAATTAGGGTTTTTTGAAATTCATTGAATCATAATTAAATATTTTATATATATATATATATATATATATATATATATATATATATATATATATATATATATATATATATAGGTATTATAAATTTAAATCTATGCAAAGATAGAAAACAAAGTCGTAATGAACATATATAAAACTCATATGTCTCTGTAAGCATTCAATATATATATATATATATATATATATATATATATATATATATATATATATATATATATATATATATCTGCATGCGATTTGGGGTGTTTTTCACCAACTGCAAGAACAATTTTACATTCATTTAATTTGCACATAGCTTCTCCATTAATTTGCTTCACTCTACCATTCACTTGCGCGTTCCACTGATTATAAATTCTGACTATTTGTTGTTTGTTTGTTTGTTTTTAATTTCTTCGCTGTTTGGATTTACCATCAAGTGAGTCTTCGGGCATGCTGGAACTTTTACTCCCGATTTGTTTTTCCCTATTTTCTCTTTATTTTCACATATTTTTAACCGACTTGAATACATTTTTATTTTGCAATTTATGACTAACCATTACTGTTTCATTAAATTCCTTAACCAGCAAATTTTAGCTCTGCTATAATAATGTGCCAATGTCTTTCTTTCTGTGATGAGAAGAATAGCAAGAATAGCATTCTTTGAAACTCTGCGGAATAAAGTTCTTTGAAAATTGTGTTTGTAGTATTCTGTTAAACAATAAATTTATTGTAAATTTTAATTTACAGTTTAATTCCTTTTCTTCCCCTTACATATATATATATATATATATATATATGTGTGTGTGTGTGTGTGTGTGTGTGTGTGTGTGTGTGTACTCGTGCTGGTCAAAATGATAGAACATATGTAAATTCTAATTGTCTGTATTTTTGAGATGAGGTGTTTTCATTTATTGAGATTGTCGGACTGACTTCCTCATCTTGGTTGTTGTAGTCACAACGTTTCGGCCGTTTTGCCCTCCGGCCTTCATCAGGTGTTTTGTACCGAACTGGGGAACCGTTTGTTAGGAGTCTCGAACCCAGCCCTTTATTATTATTACGGGGGTACCGTGTTCGGTCTCCAGCTAGGCTCTGGGACATAGTTGCTGATTGTTTTGAATGTTACTTTTCACTGCCTTCGTTCA
This sequence comes from Euprymna scolopes, assembly GCF_053919585.1. NCBI lineage: Eukaryota > Metazoa > Mollusca > Cephalopoda > Sepiida > Sepiolidae > Euprymna > Euprymna scolopes. The sequence goes on from NC_136522.1 coordinate 31,834,497, forward strand.
GGATTGAACTCAGTACCTTTGGGTAACTGTAAACTTTGATGTCCTAGTGACATATGGCCGAGTGGTTCTAGATGTTGTATCAAAGTTTACAGTTACCCAAAGGTGCTGAGTTCAATCCTGAACGAAGGCAGTGAAAAGTAACATTCAAAACAGAGAATCAGCAACTATGTCCCAGAGCCTAGCTGGAGTCCGAACACGGTACCCCCGTAATAATAATAAAGGGTTGGGTTCGAAACTCCTAACAAACGGTACAAAACACCTGATGAAGGCCGGAGGGCAAAACGGCCGAAACGTTGTGACTACAACAACCAAGATGAGGAAGTCAGTCCGACAATCTCAATAAAAATATGTAAATTCATTCCGTTTGAGATAATTTTCGGTTTGTAAATTGTTCAGGCGAAATATCTTATATTTAACTAACAATTGCAACTATTTTTAATCATTTGAGGAGGTGCATATGGCAGACAATGAGTACTTTATTGTCACATTAGAAAAGTCAACGTTTCAATTTAATAGAACATTTTGTCGTTGAGTAATCTTAAACTAAAAAGATTTTGCAAATATTGTTTAAAAAGTTTTTGAAAGCGACGTAATAACACTGTATAAGTATGGGTCGCTCTAAAGACATACCTTTGCCTGAAAAGCAGCGTATCTTTGATTCGCGGGCAAAAAGAAAAGACGCACATGTAAATAGCAATCAAGCTCGGGTGTTCAAGATCGATGGTGACCAAAGTGTTTCAGAAAGGTGCTGGCGGTGTTTTCAACAGGAATCTCAAGAAATGCGGACGAAAGAAAAGCACCACCGAAAGACAAGACCGGACACTGTACAAGGTGGCAAAGAAAAGTCGATTCCAATCAACAATCACATCACTGAAGCGTGGAAATAGGCTTCTGGTGCCAACGTTTCGAGGAGCACTACATACCGAAGGCTCCAGCAACTGGGATACCGAAATCGTATAGCTACCACTAAACCGCCCCTTAACAAGAAGCAGATGTTGAAGAGGCTGCGATGGGCAACTGCTCATCAAATATGGACAGCAGACAAATGGCGGCAGGTGATCTTTTCAGATAGGTCTCGATTTTGTATCTCCTTCGGCGACCAAGGGCTACGTGTTTGGCGAAGAACCACGAAACTGTATAAACAAGAATACGTTAAGAAGGCTGTGAAGTTCCTGCAGTCGTGCATGGTTTGAGGTTGTATGAGTGCTAAAGGTGTTGGTAATTTATACTTCATCACCTTTAACTGTAAACGCAAAAGTGTACCAACATACCCTGGAAGCTAAATTACTGCCAGTGTTGGATAACCAGTTTGACAGGGAGGCTACAGACATTATTTTTCAACATAACTTGGCACTGGCATACTGTGCAAAGACAAGGTCTTTCTGGCTCCTAAAACGATCGATCCCTGTTTTTGAATGCACGGCGAACTCGCCATATTTTAACATTATTGAAACCTTGTTGGACTAGATGAAGAGGAAGCTCCGCAAAGAAAAACCTACTACCCTTGCAGCCATGAAGATTGCAATCCAGGACACATGGGATTCAGTGTCTACACAGGATTGTGAGAAGCTTGTTTATTCCATGCCCTGGCAAAGTAATGCTATTATTAAAGCAAAAGAAGCTGCTACTAAATATTCATTAATTTTATTTGTATTTATGTTAACAAAAACTATTTTGTTTACTTATCTGCCTTGTTCTATTAGTTTGAAACACGAAATATTAAAAAACTGACATTGCAATTGATATGAAAAAAAATGTGTCGTAAAACAACTATTTCTGTTAGTATGGTATGATAGGGATATTTTAGCACCAATTACATTTCACAGATCGCCCTCAATAAGAATTTAGCGCCAAAAAAAAAACAACCTGATGTTCTATTTTTAAATGAACATTTAAAAAAATTAAAATGTTTAAATTCAACGTTATTTCATGCGGTTAATGGTAGCCGAATGGATTAGGTCTTCGCTAATCAAGCCAGAGATGTCTCGTGTTGCGGGGTTCAAATCGTTCGACTGGTATTAATCGTGACACCCTGCACTGAAGATTATCGAAAGGATGAAACACTAGTGCTTGTAGGTATTTAAAAAAAAAAAATTTATTCAATTTTCACCCCAAACAAGGCACAGTGCCACTTTGAAGCAGGGGGCTACTATTAGGGACTTAATTAGCAGGGTCATTATGAAGGGAGATGAGTAGAAAGATGTTTGTTAACATTACACTTGAACTTCTGCATATCATTGCAGTTGGGAAAGCAGAATACCGGAAGGGAGTTCCAAAGACCCGCAGTTCTGGGGAAGAAACTATTGGAGTAAAAGGCTTTCTTGCACCTAGGGATCTCTACTGTAAAGGGATGAGACTTAGTGCTTGCAGTTCGTCAGAGCATTCACCATTAAAGTATTTGTAGAACAGGCAGAGGGATGCAACATCTCGTCGATGGGACAGAGGCTGAAGCCTAGATGACAGTTCAGGACCTATCAGGTTGGCGACTCTCTTTTGAACCCTGTCCAGGAGCAAGAGACAAGCAGCAGATGCACCAGCCCAGATGTGACAACAGTACTCCATACATGGGTAATGGTAGCCTTATAGAGGTATAGGATACTGTCAGGCATAAGTAGTTTTCTAGCACGGTAGAGGGAGCCAACCTTCTTTGCAGCAGCCTTGGCAATGCTTTCAATGTATCTATTCCAGTTCATATTCCCTGTAAACGTTAGGCAGAGGAGTTTAAAAGAAGTACTCTCAGGCAATGTGTTCTTGGCCATTGTTATTGGTGGTAGAGAAGGTTCTTGTAGTTATTGAAGGAAATAAGCTTAGTCTTAGCAGCATTGAATGTGACCAACCATTTTGTCCCCCTTCCACTACAGATTGGAGGTCATCCTCTAGTGTTTCTGCCATTTCCTTGGATATGTGTTCATTTGTTTTCCCCTCATATCTGTTATAGAGAGTGGTGTCATCGGCAAATATACCCATCTCCGAAACAATTTTATCAGGGAGGTCATTTATGAATATCAGGAATAATAGAGGTCCAAGGATAGACCCCTGAGGTACTCCCGCATTTATGTCATATTGTTTGGATGTACGACCGTCGAGGACAACTTTGATTTTTCTATTACTTAAGAAGGATTTAATTACATTATGAATTCTTCCAGTGATTCCATATGATCTAATTTTCCTTAGAAGACCATCGTGCCATACCCTGTCAAAAGCCTTAGATATATCAAGGGCCACCGTTCTACCCTCCCTGTTTTGTCCAATTAACGGTATATATGTTCAGAAACTACAGTTAAGATATCTGCTGTTGAACGGGCTTGCCTGAATCCATATTGTTTGTCAGTCAGGAGTTTAGCAGCTGTTAGGTGCTGGACTAGGGCTTGATTAACTAAGGACTCAAATATTTTGGCGAAAATCGGGAGGAGGCTAATGGGGCGATAATTTAGTGGGTCAGTTATTTCACCAGAATTCTTGAAGACTGGTACCACAGAGGCGGTTTTCCAGCAGTCGGGAAAACAAGATTCGTTAAGGCATTTATTGTAAAGTTTGGAGAGAACTGGAGCAACCTCGGCAGAGCATTTTTTTAATAGCACAGCTGGGATGAGATCTTGTCCACATGCTTTTGAGGTGTCTAGGTTTTTTATAATGGCATGTACCTGAGAAGGGGTGATTTTCAAATCGTCTAGTGTGGCGTCTGTTCGCAGAGGAAAATCAGGGAGTGAGTGGTGTACCGAGTTCAGTGTGGAGTTTGAGGCAAACTGACTGGCAAGCAGATTAGCCTTGTCAGTTGCCGTGCAAGCAACCTCATGATCGTTTGATAGTGGGGGAATAGTTGACTGTCCATTATTTACTACGCTGTTGTAGATTTTCCAAAAATCCCGGGTTCCTAATTTCTGTGCTTCGATGCGTTTTCTGGTGGTTTCAGAGTAATCTGTCTTAGCTGTCTCTATCACCCTCTTACAATTATTTCTAGCTTCTATAAACTTCTCTTTATTTGAGCTGGACTTATGTCGGTTGAATCTGCGGAACGCATGCTGCTTTTGACAATTGGCAGCTGCACAAGCAGAAGTAAACCATTGGGGAAAGTGGGGTTTGCTATAGAATTTCCGTGCGGGAACGTGTGCTTCAATTGCAGTTTTGAACTATTCAGTGGTCTCATTTGCACACTGTTCCGCTGGAAGAGTAAAGATATTTTGCCATGGGGCATCTCTGATGAGCTCCCTGATGGCTTCCCAATCAGCCTTTTTGTAATACCTCGTTGTTTTGAGTAGTGGGTCTTCAGTTTTAGGGCGAGAATTTAGGCTGATTTTTACCATTATCACAGCGTGATCAGCATTCCCGAGTGGGCTGTGGGCATTTGTTGTACAGTCATTGGGAACCGTTGTCAGAAAGAGATCTAGAAGTGAGGCATGTTGATCTTGCTGGTCTCGGAAACGTGTCGGAAATGTAACCAACTGAGATAGGGAATAGGATATAGAGAAACTATGTGTTGTGCTATCAGCTACGTCTGTGTGATTAGAGAATCCTAGCCAGTTACTGTGGTGGACATTGAAGTCACCAAATACATGTATTTGTGCGCTAGTATCGAGGGAGAGTGCTATATCTATGCTGTCTGAGACTTTGTTTATTAGGGTACAGTCTTGGTTTGAGTGAGAGCGGTAGAGAAAATACAAGTAGCTAATATTGTGTTGCATATTTAGTCTGAAGCACATAATGGCCTGGTCCTCTGATTCTAGTTTTATTTCTCTAGTCAGGGGGAGGATGTTACGAATATAGACTCCAAGCCCATGCATATGTCTGTCCGAGTCCTTACGGTAGAGTGGGAGATAACCAGGCATGTTAAAGTGGTTAGAGGGAATGGAGCAGTGAAGGTTAGTTTCACTTAATGCTAAGATATCCGGGGTGTTTACAAGGAGAAATGACACAACATCATCTAAGTTAGTTCTAAGCCCGCGGATATTAGTAAATGCAAGCCTCAAGGGAGGAGGCAGATTGGTTTTCTTTGAGTTTGGTATTTAATTATTATAGTAAAAAAATAATTATATATATATAACTTTAAAGGGCGTTAGAACAGTAGTCTAAAGAGCAGAATGTATTTTAATGTGGTAGTAAAATTACCAATTTAATTAAAATACAAGAAAAGAACAGTGCTCGTTGTAATTCAGATATATAATAAGCTCGATAACAAATATCCTAAAGCTACTTTAATATTTAGTAATGTGATTGATAATTTAAAATTCAAATTAGAATTAAAAATTAAAAATCTGTTTCATAAGAAGGAACTAAAAAAGTCAATAATTTGTATGATCGTCTCGGTAACGATGCTTTTATTGTGATAGACATTAAGCCACGGACAATAATTTTGACATATAGTTTTTTTTTAAAACAAAGTCTCCTTATCGGCAAAAATATTGGGTGTTTTTCTTTTTATATGTAAAAGACACCATAAATAAACCTAGCAATTTTTTAGTAAGGCAGATGTATCTTTCAATTGTTCGCCTTTTGAAAACCGTAATTATCGTCAAAGCATTCATTTGGATGTTGATTGTAGCTTATAAATGTACTTTGTAGGATTTTTTAATGTTTCTATTAATTTGTCTCCCCATGTGGGTATAGCCAGATCCAGGATCGGTTCTTTGTGTGGGGGAAAATCTCGTTCCCCAGAGGAGTGGGGCCACGTGGAGGGGTATAGGTATGGGAGGAGGGATGATAGAAGGGATGATAGCTCAGTCAAGAATGATTTCTCCTCCACTGACTAAGGGGGGAGCGAGGTGTTGGAACAGATATTACACTATGGTTCTAGGTGTTTCTTAGTGTTGTTGGTTTCGAGGTTAAGTAGGGTTGGTATTGTTCAATGTGTTGTATTAGAGACAGGGGTGTTATGTCTGTGTTTGGCTGTATGCATGTGTGTCTCTGTGTGTGTGTTTTTTAATGTGTCGGTTCTGATTTATGTGTGGGCGTGTATATGTATATGTACGTGCATACGAGCGTGCCTTGCATTTCATATTTTTGTGTGTTGATATTAAGCTCTGTTTAGTTCAGGAGTGAATCTTGTTATGAATTTTTTTTTTCTGTGTAAGTAAATAAAAATAATTGTCTGTTTGGAAGATTGGCATTATTTTTAAGCCATTTACACTGCATGTGTGTACGTGTTTTGAAACATAGAGGTGTCTGTTATCTGCAATTTTGATGTTGCTCTTAAGTTAGGCCACTGTGGCTGAAATTTTTGGTGGCGCCTATGTATGATTTGTTGCATGCTGTGCATCTTAGTGCATATACTACATTTCTGGAGGTGCAATTTAGATCCTTTTTTATTTTGAATGTTTGTATCGGGTTTTTGAATGTGTATGTGTTTCCTTCTATTAAGATGCCACATACTCCACATCGCTGTTTGTTGCATTTTGTAACCACTTTTGTAGTGCGTGGAACGAGTTTTGAGGAAGTTAGGATGTGTTTTAAGTTTTTTTGTTGACGTTTGTTTTTATTATTTTTGTTGCTTTAAGTATGTTGTTTGTTTGTCGTTCTGGTCGAGGAGGATAAGGTTTTTTGTTATCAGTCGATGATTCGAACGTAAATACATGTTTTGTTTTTGTTTTTGTTATGAAAATCATATTCATGGAAATTACTTATTCTACTGTAAGCGAAGGAAGTGTCGAAGATAACCAAGTGCGTGTATATTTATGATAAATGGGAAATATCTCGTGTTATTTAAAATATTTTAAATAACATTTAAAACTATTTAAAAACAGAGGTCACTAAGATATTTGTTAAATGTTTTTCTATGACTCAATTTTTCGGGAAGATGACTATAATAGTCCAAATAAAATACATGAGACATATTTTTCTTTTAGAAATAAACCTGTATTTTGTGTTGGTATAATGCCCTGTGCAAGAAAGCTTGTCGTGGGGGCAAGAAAAACAACCTTTTCCTCTTTCCACCACTCCACCGTTTTATATACGACAAAACAAGCATGCGTCATTTCTAGCATGAACGACAGAAGAAAGGAAAGGAGAGGGGACAAATAGCCACACCTAAAAGGCAAGGCCAGCTTACCTACTTATGTCTCCTTTCCCCTGTTAAAAGGAAATATACATAAAAATTAATCTTTTACGATTAAAAGCTAAATGATTGTCTTTTTGTTTCAGACGGAATGAATTAAAATACAATTCTACAACTTCTAAACTAAGTTTGATTTGTAAAAATTTCGTCTGGAATTAATGACCTTCATTTATTCATTTTCCAAGAGCGACGTCACTCGTAACACCCTGTCTCCACAAAGAAAGCGCCTCTCAGCCAAAAAAGTCAAGCCGGCGGGGGGCTACGAGTCCCCGAATTTGGAGATCCACTCACTTGCCGAAGGATCTCATGCAGTAGCAGCAGCGGTCAGGAACCACTCCAGAACCAGAACCAGCGCCGATGCAGCAACAGCAGTAATTCAAAGAGCCCTTTTCAAGGATAGGTTTCTACGAAAGACCTACCACTTTGTTTACTCTGTTAGCCCTCCTCATAACCACTCCAGAACCAGCGCCGATGCAGCTACAGCAGTAATTCAAAGCGCCCTTTTCAGGGCTAGTTTCCTACGAAAGACCTACCACTTTGTTTACTCTGTCAGCACCTCCTGCCTGCATCTCCTGCCTGCAGCCTCAGCTTCCTGCATCTCCTGCCTGCAGCCTCAGCTTCCTGCACCTCCTGCCTGCGGCTTCAGCTTCCTGCATTGCACCTGCATCTCCCGCTTGCCCCTTGCACCTCTGGCGCGCTACCTTGCTTGCGCCTTGCACCTCTGATCTGCTACCTCGCGTGCACCTTGCACCTCTGGCCCGCTACCTTGCTTGCACCTCTGGTCCGCTACCTCGCTTGCGTCTTGCACCTCTGGTCCGCTACCTCGCTTGCGCCTTGCACCTCTGGTTCGCTACCTCGCTTGCACCTTGCATCTCTGATCCGCTACCTCGCTCACACGTTGTTCCTCTGACGCCCAGCTGACCATTCCATACCCAGCGAGCACCCTCTGAACCACACTACGTCCAGAATACCAGTCCGGACCTCCAGACCTTGCCTCCAGTCGTGCGACCTTCCAGGCGACCAGCACCCAGATTGAACGATTTTTGCTTCTTCTATTCAAAATAAAAGGCGAACCCTCGTCTTTAACCAAACAACCTGTGTCTGTCATTCTTCTTTGCCTTTATGCTGTTTACCTTTTGCCTGTGTTTATTTTGTTAGTTGTTGGGTCGATTGTCTCCGGACGACCGGCCCCCGCAACAAGCTCTCTTAGAAAACCTAAAAATAGTAAAAACGCATGCATTCGGAAAAATTTGGCAGTTTCTATTTGGTATCAATAGTTGTTCATCTAATCAATAAATGAATAAAATATATATAGGTATGTTTCGTAAATTCAATGCAACGTCTCAAAAAAAAAACAAACGCATGCAATCGAAACGTCAGAAATTTTAGTACTCTTGCATGAATTGGCCCGGATTCTCTGTACACATCAATGAATATTTCTTTGTAATTAATTATTGTTTATCTAATCGGTCACATAATAACAAAATATATACAGGTATGCCTTCGATAAGTGAATAATAAAAAGTTATATAGGTTTTTATTTGTATTAACAAATTCAAAACTGCAAGTGAAATATACATATCATTTCATTCTTTTATTAATACAAAAAGACATAATCAAAATATGTAGCGTTCTAGCACCATGCTGTTTTAAGTGTGTGCATGCGCAAAAATGCCGGCTAGTTGTTCATGCATTTTACATGTAAATTTGCCGATGTGTGTACGTGTACTGTATGCATGTAAACAAAGATATTACTCGCTATAAACCATCCTTGGTGGATGAATAGCATATTATTTCCTGAGAATTTCAATGTTATTTCACCGGTGGTTTATGAATTTACCTGTTAGATATTTATATATATATAAATACATATATATATATATATATATATGTATGTATTTATATATATGTATTCATATATGTATATATATATATATATATATATATATATGTATGTATTTATAAATATGTATACATAGATATATATATGTATGTATGTATTTATATATGTATACATATATATATATGTGTATGTATGTATTTATATATATGTATACATATATATATATGTATGTATGTATTTATATATATGTATACATATATATATATATGTATGTATGTATTTATATATATGTATACATATATATATATATGTATTTATATATATGTATACATATATATATATATATATGTATGTATGTATTTATATATATGTATACATATATATATATGTATGTATTTATGTATATGTATACATATATATATATATGTATGTATGTATTTATATATATGTATACATATATATATATGTATGTATGTATTTATATATATGTATACATATATATATATATATGTATGTATGTATTTATATATATGTATACATATATATATATATGTATGTATGTATTTATATATATGTAGACATATATATATATGTATGTATGTATTTATATATATGTATACATATATACATATATATAAATACATACATATATATATATGTATACATATATATAAATACATACATATATATATATGTATACATATATATAAATACATACATATATATATATATATATATATATATATATATATATATATATATATATGTATACATATATATAAATACATACATATATATATATATGTATACATATATAAATACATACATATATATATATATATGTATACATATATATAAATACATACATATATATATATGTATACATATATATAAATACATACATATATATATATATGTATACATATATATAAATACATACATATATATATACATGTATACATATATATAAATACATACATATATATATATATATGTATACATATATATAAATACATACATATATATATATATGTATTCATATATATAAATACATACACATATATATATATGTATACATATATATAAATACATACATATATATATATGTATGTATACATATATATAAATACATACATATTTATATATATATGTGTGTATATATATATATATAAATAATACATATATATAAATACATACATATATATATATATATGTATGTATACATATATATAAATACATACATATATATATATGTATGTATACATATATATAAATACATACATATATATATATATGTATGTATACATATATATAAATACATACATATATATATATATGTATGTATACATATATATAAATACATACATATATATATATATATGTATGTATACATATATATAAATACATACATATATATATATATGTATACATATATATAAATACATACATATATAGAGAGAGAAAATAAAAAAGGAACAAACTGTATTATGTGTTCACCAACGTTTCGTCTTTATTTATTTATGGGTGAATGAGATTAAGAAACCAAAAAATATACCAGTACAAAATATTTGAAAAAGTTTCACGTGCACAGTGTGACGCAGTTCTATTTAAGAGAAACGGAAAACTTGATGTTGGAAATTCAAAAAGGAAGGGGGGCTGGCGCTGTTAAAGAGAAGGAAATTTTAGTGACGTCATATAGTCGTTAATTTAATTTTAAAACTATGAACGCAAGTTTATATTCTTATTGGGAAAAAGATATATCTGTTGAAATTTAAATATAAGTTTGTAACAGGAATGAATTACGTGTTTTTTATGTAATTTATTGATTGAGATTATGTGTTAATTATTACAGGGGGTGTTTGAATGATGTGAGAAAGTTACCCTGTGTCCACAGTTAAATAATGTTCTTTTAATAACAGTTTACATATATATATATGTATACATATATATAAATACATACATATATATATATATGTATACATATAAATAAATACATACATATATATATATATGTATACATATATATAAATACATACATATATATATATATGTATACATATATATAAATACATACATATATATATATATGTATACATATATATAAATACATACATATATATATATGTATACATATATATAAATGTATACATATATATAAATACATACATATATATATATATATATGTATACATATATATAAATACATATATATAAATACATACATATATATATATATATATGTATACATATATACAAATACATACATATATATATATATATGTATACATATATATAAATACATACATATATATATATGTATACATATATATAAATACATACATATATATATATGTATACATATATATAAATACATACATATGTATATATATGTATACATATATATAAATACATACATATATATATGTATACATATATATAAATACATACATATATATATATATATATGTATACATATATATAAATAAATACATATATATATGTATACATATATATAAATACATACATATATATATATATATATGTATAAATATATATAAATACATACATATATATATGTATACATATATATATAAATACATACATATATATATATATATATATATGTATACATATATATAAATACACACATATATATAAATATATATGTATACATATATATAAATACATACATATATATATATGTATACATATATATAAATACAGACATATATATATATATGTATACATATATATAAATACATACATATATATATACATGTATACATATATATAAATACATATATATATATATGTATACATATATATAAATACATATATATATATATGTATACATATATATAAATAAATATATATATATGTATACATATATATAAATACATACATATATATATATGTATACATATATATAAATACATACATATATATATATGTATTTATATATA